>NC_090740.1:121771865-121857709 GCF_036898095.1 Palaemon carinicauda | reverse complement strand
CTGCAAACTTTCTCGACTATTTAGGAGATTCGAAGAGCTACATCACCTAGAATTGACTGAAAGCTGCGATAAGGGTCAGTGATTAGTGATGTGACATTCGTGCGTTTACGAGTTTTTAAACTTAGATTTTATTTACGATTAAATATCTCTTTCACTCGTTCATACCAATAAGTTTAAGTTTTTTTTTTTTTTTTAAACCGCGCATGCGCATTGCAGTGTGTGTGACGTGAGTAACTCGTCATAGCTACGTCACTGCACCAGAGAAGAAAACTCGGTTACGGGCGTTATTAAAACGCAATATGGAATTCTCGGGACCTGGTACTCTTGTTGATGTTGAGGAGGACCTTGCTTAAGTGATGAAAATGCTTAGGATCATCTGCTTACACAGGAACACTGGCCACGACTTGTCTCTTTGCAGGTAGTATGTTGGCTAGAGTTATGGGGTCCTTTTGCAGGCCAGACAGTACTACATGGGATCCTTCTCTCTGGCTACGATTCATTTTCCCTTTGCCTACATACAATCACGCAACGAATAGTCGGGTCTATTCCTTGCATATTCTTCACTGTCCTCATACACCTGACAACACTGAGATTACCAAACAATTCTTCTTCACCCAAGGGGTTATTGCACTGTAATTATTCAGTGGCCACTTTCCTCTTGGTAAGGGTAGACGAGACTATTTTAGCTATGGAGAGCATCTATTCTAGGAGAAGGACACTACAAAACCAAACCATTGTTCTCTAGTCTTGGGCAATGCCATAGCCTCTTTATCATGGTCTTCAACTGTTTTGGGGTAGAGTTCTCTTGCTTGAGGGTACACTCAGGCCCTCTATTCTATCTTTTTTTCTCTTCCTCTTGTTTTGTTAAAGTTTTTTATAGTTTATATAAGAGATATTTATTTGAATGTTACTGTTTTTTTCCTTGTTTCCTTTCCTTACCGGGCTATTTTCCCTGTTGGAGACCCTGGACTTATAGCATCCTGCATTTCCAACTAGGTTTGTAGATTAGCAAGTAATAATAATATTAAAGATGATAATAATAATCTCCTAAGCTGATCCCTGCTGGTTCAGCCCCTAGCCTGATGGACCTTACCTCTATCTCCAAAAAACGATGTATGGAACATGATTCGAATAGCAGTAATGAACCATCATCCCCTGCTGCTGAAACTACAAAGTGTGATGCTTCTTCCTCTCAAAGTGAAGTTCTAAATTGTTCGCTGCCTCGTCTTGCTATTTAGAGTATACCTACTAGGGCTACAAAACCTGTTTCCCCTCCTTTCCTCCACGTTCTGAATACATAAAGTTTATATTTAGGGAGAACCCAGGGATTAATGTGAAACCTTGCTGGGTAACAAAGGTTACCAAGATCTTCAGCCTCTTACGGGAATTGACTGTAGTTCAAGTATCTGCGGTCACTTCTCGATTTGTATACATATCGAGGTATCGCCAGGATATCATAAGTAGGGTCAAGGGTGGTGAAGTTCTGTCACTTGTGTTAGATGTTCAGGATGCTGCAAATAGGTCTCGTAAGTTCCTTACATATCTCGTAACTCGATATCCTGTGGATCCAGACCCTTCATTAGCTACCGAACTGACAGGAGTGTACACTGTGCGTTGCATCCTACAGGATGGGAAGCCCATCAATCGTATTGTTATTACTGGGACCCACCCAGATACGCCTCCTCCCTATGCTAACTTCTCCTTCCTCCCTTGTCTATTGTCAAGTGAACTACGCATAATGCTTTGGCGTTTCAAGTGATCAGATATTGGTCACATCTCACGATACTGTGCTGACCCTGAAAAGTGTGCATCTTATGCTGCTAAGCATGACAGTCAGACCCATTCTCATCGCCCCCTGTACCACCCACAGTTGTTGACACTGTCTGAGCATCATTAACTCTACCTACACTGGACACCTCACATTGGAAATGCCTGAAATGCGATGAGCCTGGAATTAATGTGTGGCATTACTGTGGCAGAATATTACGCACTACATCGAATCACCATATTACACATCTACCACCGCCATTAATCTCATCTATTGTTACTGCCTCCTCGAAAGTGTCTACACTTCGTAATGCTGTAGATGTCCTCAAGTCTCGGTGTGACTCCCTTATACCATGTTTTGAAGTCAATGAATCTCGTTAAGAGAGCATGGACCCTCGCACTGACAGTCTCGTAGCCTTCTTTGACCATCTAACTTCTAAATTTGCTACTAATAATACCTCACCATAATCTCTTGTTAAAGCTCGGCGGGCGGTTATTACATCAGTTACTACACTCACTGAGAAACATGACTCACTTGTTACATGTCTTGAGAGTGTTACTAATTCCCATACAGGACCTTTTTCCACCGCCCATTCACACCTGTGTCACGACTGCCTCTTCGTCTAGTCGCCGTTCTTCCAAGGGAAATGCTTGATAACCAAGTGAAGCTTAATATCATCTAGTATTGTTACACCGGCAAACCCCTGCTTGACAGGGTATGTGGCTCCAGGGACCTGTCTTGATTCTTAGATTATGGGACATTAGCCTAATGCAACTGAAGGACTGTCGCAGAAAAGCAGGGATAAGTAAATTAGTTGTATATTCTGGGAGTAACGTCGTTGTCACGTTTAGTTCATTTGCATAACTGTTAAATTTAGCACATTGTAAAATTCTGGCACTTATAAGATTCGCTATATCAACATATAGATTAGAGTTGATGTGAGGTTCCAGTTATTTAGATATAAATCTAAATGCATTGATGTTATTCTCTTGACATAATTCATAGAAATACAAAGGGTTGTTCAATGTTGTTTACATTGATTTTGGACCTTGAAAAAATTAGGTCTCTTCTTAGAGATCATGGGACTGAGTGGGAGAATACCGGCTTCTAATAAACAAAGATTTATGCTTTTATTCCTCCTGACTCCAAGTAAGCACCTGACTAGCTGGTTATTCTGTTGTTCAATCGGTTTTGTGTTACTTGTTAGTCATGATTCTGAACTATATAATAGTGATGACATCACAGTGCCCTCGAATACGAATTTTTTTATACTTATAGGTTATCTCACTATTGGAATAAAAAAATATAGGAAAATATTTTACTGCAGCTTGGTTAGATTTTTCGTGTAATGAAATTATTTCTGCAGTTTTCCCTGAATCTGAAAACCAAGTCCCTAAATACAGATATTGTGGTGAATAACAGATTTGGGTACTGGGTAACTATTCTAAATTTCTGTTCACACATTTATTTTTGTTGCTAAAAGGACTGTATCGTCCATTAATGATAATGCGTGGAACATTCCTAAGAAACCGTCATTAGCTACAGCACCTTTTATCATTCTTATCATTGTGTCTATATACACAATAGATAACAAACAACTTGAAGGAAAACCCTGGTGCGTGCTGTCAGCAGCATCAATTATAGCAGATTTAAGTATATTCTTTGTACAAATAAAGTTTCACTTTTTTTACATACAGCATAATCACATAACATTTTTAGAAAAAATATCTGTTCTAAGCAACTCCCTCCTTTTTGTGTACCTGCCTGATATTTATACTCAGCCATAACAGAAATCTATTTAATATTAGAATATCATACATCTTTGCAAATGTGTCCATAATACTAATACCTTTATAATTGTTACACAACATTCTATTACCACTTTTGAAAAGGACAAACAGGTTATTGTAGCAACAATTAGATGTGTAACTCAATTGAGTGAAGATGACATTAAACAAACTTAGCAGAAACATAAGCCTGAAAGCTGATAAAACATTAATTACTCCTGGGTATATACCTAAATAACTCTTGTCTATTTTTGATGACCTCTTTGCATTTTCAATCTTGTTATATGAAAAAAGATCGTTTAACACAGGTATATAGGCAGTGGTTTCCAAATCATCCAGAGCCTCCTTCACAACATTAACATTATTAGCCGAAAGTTGTTCAAAAGGTGTTTTTAATTCATTTTCATATGTTTGGTTCTCAGTAATAGTGTTGAACGTTCTTTTCCAATTTACAGATTTCCATACTAATTTTGGATCATTGCTTTCCATAATTCTTGCCCATCTAGGTTTTGCTTCGTCCCATAAAGCATTAATCTGGGGTGAGCTACACTGTGAAGCAGCATCCATTATGGTTGCGCATCCTTCTTGAATGTACATAGTCAACACCGAGACGTTATTCTAATTCAAGAAGCTTTTGTTGGTAATGCTCAGCCCAGGGAAGTAACTCTCACTTACTGGCTATGTGTCCTACAGCCATCTAGTAAGACATGACCTCATCACCTATATACGCACTTCAGTCCAGCATAGTCTTCTCCCAAACTCTGAGGATGGGGATACAACATTTCAACTATTTGAGATTAGTGTTGGTGGTGGTACCATATAACTGTGCAATGTATATGCAGCTCCAGGTAGGATAAATACATCTAAGCTTCCAACCACAACCTTCCTGGTACATGAGAGATTTTAACTCTTGTCATCCAGATTTGGGAATTCTTGCTGGCACTTTGAACAGCAACGGGAATCTACTTCTGGGATACATTCGTCGAAATCAACTGACCCACTGGTACACTGGTGTATCTACGCACACACAATCTTTTGATCACATCTTGACCTGTGAACTCCTACCTTCCCAAGTCAAATGTGTAACATTTTCGATGCTCTTCTCTGATTCATAGGTCTCGGCATCTATTATTCCTTTCCCGCTACACCTACTCCAAAACACAATCGCACTTGCATCACAATTCCACCTAAGTACCAGCCTACGTACATCTCATATTTGATGATGCTTCTCACAACGTTTGACCTCTACTATCCTGAGAAAGTTTACTTCTCACTTGTTAGCGCCACATGTTTTCCACACACGATGCATCAGAAAGCCACATATCAGGTGTTGTGCTGGTGTCATGACACAGGATAATCAAATTCCTCAGACAGAGAAGAAGGTAATGGATGATGGCCTGAGACTCTGCACCAGTATTAACTATCAAGAGATCTTTTAGTTGCTCTACAACATTATGTACAAACAGATTCCTGACACAAATTAACAGACAGCATCAACCATCAAACGAGCATCGGTTTCATGTGGCACCTCATCAACAGAATTGTGAAGAAGAAATCCCCAAGTGTCCTCCACCCAACACTTCTCAGTACGCACAGGACCTTATTATTAAGTGGTCAACACAGTCACAAATCATCAACCTTCCATCTCATATTCAAGATATTCTCTCCTCTCAAGAAAACCCCCGTGCCCATTGTCTCAGTTCCGCCTTACTGATCACTGATGAAGAGGACAATCTA
Source organism: Palaemon carinicauda (assembly GCF_036898095.1). Classification (NCBI taxonomy): domain Eukaryota; kingdom Metazoa; phylum Arthropoda; class Malacostraca; order Decapoda; family Palaemonidae; genus Palaemon; species Palaemon carinicauda. The sequence goes on along the minus strand of NC_090740.1, from coordinate 121,852,417 downwards.
CCCATAACTAAGGAAGGGCTATGACGTGCCTTAGCAAGGAGTAAGAATTCAGCTCCTGGTGATGATGGAATCACCTATGCAATCCTTTGAACACTCACAAAAGTACCTGGCAATCCTCTCCTCCGGCTCTATAACCTCTGCCTCTGCCTGGGATATCTGCCCCTAACATGGACTCATAGTACAATTGTACCCATTCCCTAGCCCGGCACTGAAAAATTCCATCCTATCTCCCTCACCTCCTGTTTCTGCGAAGTATTTGAGCGTATTCTCCTCTCACCCCCTATGTCCCGACTGCAAGATAAGCTTTCATCTCAAATATACGGCTTCCTACTCCAATAAGGAACACATTATTGTCTCATGGAGCTCTACACCCATCTCTCCACAGCCAGTGTTGTAGCCTTCTTTGATTTGAAAAGTGCATTTAATGTTGCAAATAGAGACATTATTTTTTGAGATGGATACTTGGTTATCTAAAAAATAGAATCTCTCGTGTGCAGTTTAAGGGAACATTAAGCACTGCAAAAGAACTTGAGCTTGGTACTCTACGTGGGGGGGGAGTACTTAGTCCATTTTTGTTTAATATTCTCCTTCATTGCCTTCTTTCCTTAGAAATTGGTACTCTACAGGGGGCAGAACTTAGTCCATTTTTGTTTAACATTCTCCTTCATTGCCTTCTTTCCTTACTTCCTAATACTTATAATACAACCATCACTTGCTACATGGACAATATATGCATTCACTCAAGATCTTCGGATCACTTGCAACGCTTTCTCTCCTTCTATGAATCTGCATCCTACTCTAGTCCTATCATATTCCCAGGAAAAAGTAGAATCTTCTCCCCCAGGCCAGCAAGGAATCTGCCAGAATTTACCGTGGGGAACAATGTTGTACCTCTGCGCACAGAGTATATTCATTTGAAAGCGCCAGTGTGAATAACACCTTCCATTCCAGTAAGACAGAGAGTACATCCCTTTGTTCAAGAACTGCTAGCCTGGTTACAGGGATGCCTGACTCCTCTGAAATGGCTTACTAGTTATTCTGCAGGAGTATCTTTCCCAGTTGCTAGAACCACACATTGCTCTCATCCGTTCAGTGGTAGATTATGTTCCTCTGCACTATGTCAACTCACCAGATCAACTCTACAGCCTCTCGAAATATTCCAGAACCAAGCAATGAGACTCCTTCTAGGTGTCCAGCCTCCACTAGAATTGTAAACATGCAACATGAACTCCGTCTCCCTCCACTTTTTGAGAGAATATACTCCAATGACACCTACTTCAGTATCAAATGCCTATATTTCCCTCACCTGTCTCCTCACTATCCACACATCATCAGGACTTCTCTAGATCTAGATGCCCCTTGTCCACAAGTACGCCAGGGGCGATGTACACTATTCAGTACAGTCTATTCAACAATTTTGAGACTTGACATCCAAATCGTGGCAGAAGATGTGGATGATGGCCTTGCACCCTGGCAGTCTCCTGTGCCAGCAGTCTCTTACACTCCAGTCTCTAAGACTGACTTGCCTCTACTTCAACAAAAACGGGCATTGGAGACCATTGTCAGACTGTCCTCGTCCCTCAGTATGGCTCATCACCTTTTCACAGACGGCTCCCTGCAGCAGGATGGCAGTGCTGGATGTGTTGTTTTCTCCCCCACTTCGGAAACCCCGCCAGAAGGCTGGACAGGCTGTTGCCTCCCAAAGTCACCAAACTCCACATATTGTGAACTACATGGACTTCTAGATGCAGTTATTTTAATTACACAGACTAAAAACAACGGCTTGATCCTCTGTGACTCTCAACCAGCACTCCAACCCCTCTCATCACCAAAACCAGTATACCAACACCTGGTTACACAAATACTTAGGCAACTAGACACGACCAACATGAGCTCACTGGTAGTGCACTTCTTGTGGATTCCCTCTCACGTGGGTCTCATGGCTAACAGCATCGTTGACCATCTTGCTCCCGCTACATCTCTCTTGTGCTGCAGAAGTAGGGTGCTCCAGGCTGCCCGCTCACCTACCCATTGTCATCATAATGCCAAGAGAGCCAACTGTGTATCAATACAGCGCTATGACCACTTCCTTCTTCACCAACACAAATATCGCCGCAATGGACTCATGGTTCGATGAAATAACGTGATTTGTGCGGGTCTTCGGCTTGGTTGGCGACCAGTTTGGCAGGTAGCTGAGCAAGATAGAGTTCCTCACTTCTTCTCCTGTAGGTTATGTGACGCACCCAAGGCTAACACCCTGGAACACTTGCCTGGAGTATCCACTTGTTAGTGACGTATTACTAAAAGGACACGCAGTAGCTGATGTATGCAGACAATTATTAATAGATAATAATTTGTTTGATGAAATCCTCATGCATCATTCTCACTTTGGTGGATACTGAACAGTCATTACCTTTTACTAAATGGACTGTGCTGTAATATTAAATAAAGATAGGTACAACCTACCTACGAAATCAAACTAAATTTTATTTTGTTTTCCATGTGAATTATTTTTGTATAACCTTCAATATATAGATGGAAACAATTTTGTTTTTACTATGTACTTAAATGTATGCCTTTTTCATATTTCGTATGAATATTTTTAGCATAAATTGGTTACTTTCTAGATTTACATAATATTGTTGTTACCATGTACCCAAATGTCTGACGCCAATGGGCGCAATAAATTGATTCAAACAAAAACAATTTCTGTCTCTCTCTCTCTCTCTCTCTCTCTCTCTCTCTCTCTCTCTCTCTCTCTCTCTCTCTCTCTCAGAGGGCTGGGGTTACTATTATCAAGTCATTTGAATGATTCGTGAAATTAACTATAGAGAAAGAGAAGAAAATAATCGTATTCCAATATAAGTTAAATTAGAAAATAGAAAAAATATCCACAAATATTTAGAATGGGATTTGATAAATAAAACTTAAAGATTGTTTGAAATGTTCGATAAGGAAATGTCGACATCAAATTTGAAAAACGTGGATGAAAATGTTTCATAAGATATCCTGACCTATTTCACCATCTCAACTCTTCCAATGGAGTACACGCCGACGTCATTTAATTCAATGCCAATTATACTTGTCTATCTCAGCCTATAGAGGCTGAGTCGTACTTTCTGCTGGAATTGTATGACGTCACGAGTTTGCCATCCAGCCAGTCTAAGCTCAATGCCCTTGAACAGGTGTGGAGGTGTTGAATGAAGGAAACCTAATAGATCTTTGTGATTATATAATTGAAATTCTGAATTTCTACAAGAACTAATGATAATAAATGGATTTGGAGTGGTATTACCATGTTATTAATCGGAATTTGTTTGTTTATTTATATATTTTTCTGGACATCATATTTTCGCTGAAGTAAATCTGCCTTGTGCAAGATTATTGTATACAATTTATAATGTACTGTACCAACCGTGTGTCACACAATTGTACATAATTCCTTTTGCATATATTATGCTTGTATCTTTGCTCTTCCCTCGCACTAAACGAACATGAAAATTCATGTCTGCTGTTTCCTCTGTAACATTGTCTGTCTTGTTAACTTGTTATGTCCTGTTGCCTTGAGGTTTTGTATATAAAGGAGAGTGTTCTATAACAATATAACTCAGTTGATTGCATCCTGCCTTTGAGTTCACAACCCCTCACTCAGCTCATCACATTGGTGATCCCGGAAGTCGACTCGCTCCCACTGCCTTCCACCCCCACCTCCCTCATCCCTCCATCGTTGGTACTATGACGGAGACGGACTCTACTACAGCAGTTGGCACTGCGGCCACCCCATTGAAACTTTCACCGTTCGCCACCGGAGAGGCGTTTGCTTGGTTTCAGCACGCAGAAGTCCACTTTCGTATCAGGGGCGTGACTCGCTCAACCACCAAAGCGGATTATGTTCTCGCGGCGATACCCGTGGACACCTTCCCAGAAATATCCGACTGGCTTTGTGAACAAGGAGACACCCCAATAGCATATGACGCCCTCAAAACATGCCTTCTGCAGCAGTACTCGCCGTCGCCAGCCGCCCGTATAGCAAAGCTATTTCAGCTCTCGCAACAACCGTTGGGGGACCAAAGGGCTTCGCTTGCCCTCAGGGAAATGACCAGTATCGCTCGCCTTCAACCTGCCGCAGACGGCTCTCCTCGTGAGGTGAACCTACTTTGTGCCCTTTGGATACGCCGTTTACCCGAACCTGTACGCGCTGCCATACCCTATGTCGATAGTTTACCCATAAAGGACTTGATGACCAAAGCCGACGCCCTTATGGACAGCCACTTCAAGACTTCCATCAACGCCTCCACCCCTGACGACGAGGATGCCTATTCAACATCAACCGAAGCTGACATGAATGCCGTAGGACATACACGCCTACCCCGTGACGTGCCGAAGCGGCGACAAAGCCGCCCACCACCCACCAATCGCTCGCGTCCCAACGAACGACTTCTACAGCCACTTACTACCTCCCATCTGTCGCAGTTTTGCTACTACTACTTCAGATTCGGGGCAACCGCGAAGAAATGTGCCAAGGATTGACAGTGGCCAAAAAACGTGTAAGTAGGCCATCGCTTGTGGCGGTGGCCTCCCATGTTTCTAATCTTTTCTTTTTACAAGATGCAGGAACGGGCGTACGATTTTTGGTAGACACGGGTACTTGTCGTTCTCTTTTGCCAAGGAAACTCTTCAAGGCACGACGTAGTCTGTCTACATCTGCCGACGTCCGCTTGGTAGCTGCCAACGGATCTGCGATACCCACCTACGGTTACGAGAACCTCACATTATCGTTCGGAAACGGTAAATTCAATTGGAAGTTTCTCGTTACTGACGTCACAATGCCAATCCTCGGTGCGGATTTCCTCTCTCATTTCCACCTTCTGGTCGATGTCTCCCACCGACGATTGGTCAACGCAGACTCGTACTTGTCGACACCTCTTCAACCCGCCCCCTCTAACCTCGCTCTCCACATCAGCGCACCCATGGATGCCTATGCCCATCTCCTCACGTCGTACCCGGAAGTTTTCCGTCCAGAACTTCGCCAAACGCCCACGGTTCCTGCCAAACACGGTATTTATCACCATATCAAGACGACGGGACCCCCAGTCTTCGCAAAATTCAGACGTCTGGCACCGGAACGATTGGCAGCCGCCAAACAGACGTTCGCCGAAATGGAGAAAATGGGCCTTTGCCAAAAGGCCTCCAGCCCATGGTCGTCACCTTTACACATCGTTCTGAAGAAACACGGCTCCCTCCGTCCGTGCGGGGATTACAGGCGCCTGAACATGCAAACAGAACCGGATTACTACCCCCTCCCAAACATTGCCGATGTGACCTCCTACCTGCACAAAGCGAAGGTTTTTTCTACGCTCGACCTCCTGAAGGGGTATTATCAGGTGCCTATGAACCCAGAAGACATCCCCAAAACCACCATCACCACTCCGTTTGGTATATACACCTTCAATTACTACTGTTTTGGCCTTCGTAATGCTGGGGCAACATTTCAACGTCTCATGAATGGCATCTTAGGGGACCTCCCTTTCTGTGTATGTTATGTGGACGACATACTTGTGTTCTCCTCCTCAAAAGAGGAACACCTCCGTCACCTGCGCATCGTGCTCGACCGCCTGCAACAAAACGGCCTTGTAGTCTGGTACGACAAGTGTACCTTTGGCGCCAACGAAGTGTCGCTCTTAGGGCACCGTATCATTCCTGAAGGAGTCCATCCCCTCCCTGAGAAGGTAGCAGCCGTTCAGAATTTCCCCGCGCCCTCGACTGTCAAAGCTCTGCAGGAATTCTTGGGCATGATCAACTATTATCACCGTTTTCTGCCAGCCATTGCCACCACTCTTGCTCCCTTCTACGCCTCCCTCAAGGGCAAGCCAGAGGACCTGAAGTGGGGTCCCCTTCAAGAAGCAGTCTTCTGCAATGCAAAGAAGGCCCTATCAACTGCTGCGGCTCTCACTTTTCCTATCCCACACGCCCCTCTCCTTCTCTCCACCGATGCCAGCGACGTCGCTATTGGTGCAGTACTCGAGCAGGTGGTCAAAGGCTCACCCCGCCCATTGGCCTTCTTCACCAGAAAACTGTCCAAGGCAGAATCAGGTTATTCTACCTTCGATCGAGAATTGCTGGCGGTGCACTTGGCTGTCCGTCACTTTCGCCATTTCTTAGAAGGTACGCCCTTCGTCATTCGCACAGACCACATGCCTCTGGTGCACGCCTTCACTCGACAGTCTGATGCCTGGTCCGCCCGTCAACGGCGACATCTCTCCGCCGTGGCTGAATACAATTGGACCTTCCAATACGTCCCTGGAAAAATGAGTCCCGTTGCCGATGCCCTGTCAAGAAACACGTTGGCTGCCGTTCAACTGGGATTGGATTACAACGCCCTGGCTGAAGCCCAACGACAGGATCCAGAGTATCAAGCTTGCAGGACATACTGCACGTCCCTCCGTTGGGAAGATTTTCCCCTCGAAGACTCCAACACCACCCTCCTCTGTGACGTCAGTACTGGTAGACCGCGACCTTGGATTCTTGCTCCCATGCACCGACAGGTGTTTGATTTCATTCACGGCCTTTCACATCCCTCGTGCCATTCTACTACACAGCTGCTGAAGGCAAAGTTCATTTGGCACGGCATTTCTAAGGATGCTAAGGATTGGGTCCACGCCTGTACTTCTTGCCAAACTTCCAAAGTACATCGACACACGGATTCAGGAGTGGGCACCTTTCCTCAACCTCAGCGTTGTTTCACACACATTCACGTCGACGTTGTAGCCCCCCTACCCACATCACAAGGACATCATTATCTGTTTACTGTCATCGACCGCTCCACTCGTTGGCCTGAAGCCATTCCCATGGAAACTGCAACGTCCGCCTCATGTACATCTGCCTTACTCTCTGGATGGATTTCAAGATTCGGTATCCCTGAGCATATCACTTCTGACAGGGGAACCACTTTCACCTCTCAATTGTGGACGTCATTAGCGAATCTCCTGGGCATCACCCTACATCAGACAACGGCCTGCAACCCCGCTGCCAATGGAATGGTTGAACGTTTTCATCGCACCCTCGAAGCAGCTTTGATGTCCCGCTGCAAGGATTGCAACTGGTTTACTCAGCTTGCCTGGGTCCTCCTGGGACTAAGGACCACTCCTAAAGACGTCCTCGACGTCTCGGCAGCTGAAATGGTGTATGGCAACCCGTTGGTCGTCCCTGCCGAATTTTTTCCTTCTACAACCTCCTCCGACGATCTCCAGTGCATACGTCACGTCGTGGGAAAATTTACTCCGTGCTGCCAGACTTACAAGCCCCCAGCGTAGCATCACATACCAACGGATTTGCACTCTGCAACGCACGTCTTCCTGCGCAACGACACTACCAAGCCACCACTAACGCCCCCTTACACGGGCCCTTTCTTTGTGATCCGACGCAGTCCGAAAGCATTCCTACTAAACATTCAGGGCAAAGAAGACTGGGTCTCCATTGATCGTCTAAATCCTGCTTATCTTCTGCCAGATGACCTGCCTACAGTACGCCTCTCCAGATCAGGGCGCCCTATTTAACATGTACAGTATGTCATTTTTAGTGGGGGAGCCATGTACCAACCGTGTCACACAATTGTACATAATTCCTTTTGCATATATTATGCTTGTATCTTTGCTCTTCCCTCGCACTAAACGAACATGAAAATTCATGTCTGCTGTTTCCTCTGTAACATGGTCTGTCTTGTTAACTTGTTATGTCCTGTTGCCTTGAGGTTTTGTATATAAAGGAGAGTGTTCTATAACAATATAACTCAGTTGATTGCATCCTGTCTTTGAGTTCACAGCCCCTCACTCAGCTCGTCACAGTATCTTTACCTTTGTAAGTTTTTTAATATTAAGTCAATAAAGTATAAATAATAATATAACGTACTATGCACACTCCTTACTCTACTCTTCTCTGCTTCTGTTTTCTCAAGGTCTATAGCTCTTACTGTTGAAATATATACTTTTATTTTATCTATTATATTACCACGATAGTTCTTGATTTGTTTCCCCTAACAGCTACGATAATTCCCATAGCAAGATGTGTTTTCATTGCTCCAGAAGTCTCTATGTAATGAAGTGGCTTCTGTATTCCAACCTTGATTATGCAGACCTTTTCGATCCTTACTCCGATGAGATGAAAGATTTCAAGAATGCAATAGATTTGAGGGACAGGAAATATTGAACAAAGAGAACACCACTTTTATATAGCGTAATTCAATGCTTACTCTTAAAAAAAGACTTAAATTTCTATCAATCTATAGGATATTTGGAGCTATTCGATGGCACTAATTCGAATTAGCAGAATAATTATATATTAATATGATATTTTTAATTTCATTGCTAGGTATCTATCCATTTGCTTATGGTTTAGAGATTTCCTTTTCTCTCTATCTAGGTTTGTAAATCCATAATAAGTTGAACTTATTTCCATATATCACTTTGGGTTGTGATGGCCTATATGGTAACGTTCCTGACTGGTAAACACATCTGGGTTCGAGTCACGTTCAATTCATTAGTTTATTTGGTCGCTGCAACCTTACCATCCTTGGGAGCTAAGGATTGGGGGTTTAGAGAAGCCTATAGGTCTATCTGCTGATCCATCAGCAGCCGTTGCCTGGCCATCCTTGGTCATAGCTTACTTGGAGAGGGGGTTTGGGCGCTGATCATTTGTATATGTGGTTAGTATTTAGGGCATTGTCCTGCTTGCTAGGGCAATGTCATTGTCCCTTGCCTCTGCCATTCATGAGTGGACTTTAAACCTTTAAACCGACTCTTTTGAATATGATAGATTCGTAACAAAAAGCGAAACTAATAACTAAATTTTAAAGAAATTGTTGATTCGAATAAATATTGTTTTACCAATTTAGGCTTGAATATCATACAGTAATAATGCTAATAATACCAATAGTAAAAACAAGAAAAATAACAATAATCATAGTAATAATAATTTACTAAAGCAATGAAACTCTACAAATATCTATTTTAGATTGAAGTCATGCATAGTCGTATTCAAATTGAGTAGTGCCGTTATATATCAACAGCGAATAGATAACTATTTTTTCTTTTTGAATTTCATAAATCTCGGGAGATTTGAATGCTAAGCAAAAACCTCTTTGCCAGTAATTCTTTTTTCCACTCCTTCCCCTTGAGTTTTCTTCCCCCGTGCATATTCTATTTCTCCGATGTCACATCTATTATTTCCGAAGTATTATACACTCAAAAGAACTTGACATATAGAAATGTGAAAAACAAAATCAGAAACTAATGGATTTTTATCTATGTGGGAAGGAGATATATTGCCTCATGCTAGCATCTCTCTCTCTCTCTCTCTCTCTCTCTCTCTCTCTCTCTCTCTCTCTCTCTCTCTCTCTCATATATCCTGTACATAAGTATTATGTTTGATATATAGATACAGGCCTAATTTTGTCTATTTTAGTAATTCTTTCTCTAAATTCATAAAAATAAATTTGAGACATGCAGTGAATAACTTAGGAAAGATTGGGTCTCCCTGTTTAACTACTTTCTCAATCGGAATTTTCTCATTATAATAATAAATCTAATAACCATAATAGTATTAATAATTTCAATTCAACCAATAATGATTATTTTACTATCAATAATAATTTAGATAATCACTGTATACACTAGAAAAACTATACTCTTCTAGAATAGATTTTTTATCTTTTTTCTGTACATTTTAGTTTTTTTAAATCATAAATACAAGGGGATTAAACTTTTTTTGCTTTTTAGATTAGACCCACAGCTTTGATAAAGTAATTTTCATCAGAAATTCGTTTTGCAGTATTTTATTATTTTCCATTATACATGTGTTCTTTGATCTTTGCTACATGTATTTGATGCTTTGTACTTAACACAAAGCATCCATGATTTTTTAAAAGTTATTACAGCGTTAAGATCTGAGCGTTTTAATTGTTAATAATATGCGTTATTGCAAATCTCTCTAACACAGTCTATGATTGAATTATATATCAACTGAATCATAAATAATATCAACCAAATCATAAATAATATTCCATTAGTTTTGTCTCTTGCAATATTATATGATTTCTTTCCTCCTTCATCTAAGAGCTTTTGACGGTGAGTTGCAAAGACATTAACAAAGTGTCTTATTAGAATATTGCAATATGCCAATATATCATTATTTAAAGAATAACAAACAGGTAGTATGCTCGCATACACAAAACTACTTTGACTTCTTGGGGAGGCTGAATCAGGCAGAAGATAGGTGAATCTTCCTTAACCGCATAGAAATTAGTTGTAATTACTAAGCCAGTCACTGACGAAAGAAAACTTAGTATCACCCTTTGCTTTATCATTTAATCTTTCAAATTAAGGAAAAACATCACATAGATATCTGGTCTGTAGGCTCCACATGATACTCAAGTGAAATGAGATGTAAACTGGAAGTTTCATTACTAACTGATACAACATCAGACTAATGAGGAAGACTACTATCGCCATAATAGTAAGGCAGCTGCCACTGAACACATTTAGGCTATTGTGATTGTGTAGGAGTGTATGGAACCTTTTTTTCTGCTTGATAGGTACTAATGGTCAGTCAATGGTAGTACAGTAGTATGCAAGACCCAAGTAACCTCTTTTTGTAGTAACTCTTTACTGTTTAGAATTGATAGCTCTCGTCCTCACCTTAGGCTTGTGAACAAACCTCACTGATCTTTATACAACACTAATTAAGTGTAATCTCTTGTGGGACTCCAAATTTGTACTTCTGTGTAATCCACCCCAGAAATGTAAGGAAGCCCATTCAGTAAACCAAGAAAAAGAGGTCATCAAACACGATGTCTTTGCATAGTTTTGAAATATATGCTCAAAAAGAAAAAATCCTGCAAACTTGACTATCCACAGCTTGATGGAAGAGAAATTGATATAAAATTCCCTCTACAAGATATATATCCTAATTGGTTAGAGGAATGGCATTCAGTATAGTAAGCATTGCACGCATTACTGACAATATCTGTTGAGATCCAGAGATTGACTATCAAATTTTGACTTTTCCTCTGTACCAATGATTTGCAAAAGGATATTTGAAGAGTACGTTTAAACAGTGTCTTTGATGGTCAAAAATTTTGTATCCTCGTTTTTTTTTATATATATAATTGTAAGCTCTGCCATAAATGTTTAATTATCAGAGCACTCTTTTACCAACAACTAGACTTTTATTGGCACTCTTTGGACTACACAAGACCAAGGATACACTGATCTGCTGACAATGATGCCTCCAACCTAGCCATCGTTCAATACAATCCTTAATATCTTGTGTTTATTGTAAGGAAGCAGTATGCAATCAGTATTCTTTATCTCTGCTTCATATGTCAATGGATGCAGATAGCTTTTATAACCTTCCATCACATCATGCAGCATCTAAATAGAGTAGACTTTGGTATATAACACTGGCAGATGAAACCATGGACAAGGAATTCGTCTATCTGTTCCCTTAATGGTATGGGAGTAGAAAATAGCCATATTTTCTGTTTTCATCCTTTTTACGCTGTAAAATGTCTGGTCCATTGCCAGACGAAAGATTATATTATTTAGAAGCTTCCTTGTAAACTGAGAAGGCAATTTCGCCAACGCATAAATAAACAGAATTTTCTTATCTCGACCATAGCGACGACTGAAATCAAAACTTCATGAGAGAGCTCGTCAATACTTGTGTTTATTTTCATATTTTATTGCTTTCATTACGATACCTTAGGCAACAATAACATTGTGTATGAGAGTACGTGTTCCGATTAGTAAACAACCTTTTCTGTTCAGTGCATTACATGTTGCAAGCACAATAATATTGCTAGCTCATTGATACCGTACATTATGGACCCTGCATGATATGGGTATAAAATTATCCATAACAAAGAAAAACAGAGAAGAAGGATGTCTGGATATCAGTCAAAAAAAAAAAAAATGAATAAATACATTACGATCAGATAGGGACACTACATACCAGGTGTCTTCTAAAGCAACTGAACCTGGCAACAATGAGTAGTTGGCAACTATGAAATCCCCCCAACCCCCATAAGGTTTTATCATTAATTTTAGCGTGCCATAAGTGGGGATATTATATCTTTAGAAAGATAGGGTACCAGGAGCCTTGTAGCGATCATCTAAGAGCTCTATCAGTGAAGGTAAGTAAAAAGAAAAAAAAATTATGAATGAGCTTTTTTCAAAACATTATGGTTTTTCATTTCAAATTCTATCTACTTCGTTAGTTTTGAAGATATTGTAAGGATTCAAAAACCTTATAATCCCTGATTATGGTGTATTTCAAGCAATAACTTTTGAATTTATTCCTCGGTTTTTTCTCAATTCGTGTATTACTGTGAAATTTTGATTAAAAAAAGAATTCAAAAAATGAAAAATAAAAAATGCATTTCAGTGCTTTGTAAAGTTATTGTTTGAATCCATATATCTTATGCTCGCTAGAGAATAGTGATATATTTATTTATTTACTCATTTTCAAATGCGGAAGATAGATTCAGAAATATGGAATAAAACAAGAAAAAAATTACCGAAAAAAAATCCATTAAAAAAAACTATTCACCCGATTCGAGTAAAATTTGGGAAAATGGCTTATGTTATAAGCACAATCAAACTATGTGAATCGCAAAACTGTAGCTCAAAAAATAATTTCCGTGCAATTTGTGGCAATTGTATCGTCGTTGGGGTGTCAAAGGTACCTTTATTTGGCAAAATTTTCCATTGCCCCATTCGGTATATCAATTAGACTCAGCCATGATGACTTTACTTTATGGGGATGAACGCTATCTGATATTTCATGAAATATAATATCAGTCTCCATAAATCTATTCTTTTCATCTCATTATCATCTGTAATTGTTCAGTGGCTACTTTCCACTTGGTAAGGGTAGAAGAGACTCTTTAGCTATTGTAAGCAGCTCTTCTAGGAGAAGGACTCCAAAATCAAACCATTGTTCTCTAGTCTTGGATGGTGACATAGCCTCTGTACCATGGTCTTCCACTGTCTTGAATTAGAGTTTTCTTGCTTGAGGGTACACTCGGGCACACTACCCTATCTAATTTCTCTTCCTCTTGTTTTGTTAAAGTATTTATAGTTTATATAGGAAATATTCATTTTAATTTTGTTACTATCCTTGAAATATTTAAATTTTCCTTGTTCCCTTTCCTTAATGGGTTATTTTCCCTGTTGGGGCCCCTGGGCTTATAGCATCCTTCTTTTCCAACTAAGCTTGTAGCTTAGCAATTAATAATAATAATAATAATAATAATAATAATATTTTCACGTTCCTTCTGTTTTTTTCCTTCTTGAAATAATTGTTCAGGACCATTTGTTAAATAGCGTGCTATATCTTATTGATTCCATCTCATGACATATTCCACACTATTTCTTTGTATGAATAATGATTACCTATCCAAGTGACTCGGTTTATATTAGCATGAATGGTGTCTTTCTTACCACTTCCATATTGTAATTCCATGTACTTTGAAAGTTTTTATTTTTCTATTATAGCTAATGTGTAAAGTATTGTCATTTTATTTAAAGAACTCCTTTCTTTAATAAAAGGTGATTGATTTTTAAAGTAATGTTTTAAACTACGGTATATGTCCTAAAATACTTTAAAACAGCCAGAGAGATATCAAATTTGAGTCAAGACACCATCTTCCCAATGTAACAATGACAAACTTGAAGTGTTATGAAAAATATTTTCCTGGTGAAAAATCTCATTTTGAAGATTAATAAACCTTCCTATCTTTTTTATCATGGTGTAGAGAGGAAGATTGTTTTTATTAGTGTTCTAATTTAGTCGCTATGGAAGATATTAGTTTTGTAATAGACACGATGCCATAAATTCTACAATGTTCAGTTGAATAATTCTGCTAAATAATTTATATATTCTGAAATATCCATGTTTCAAATGAAAGAAAACGTCATGCTATGAATAATAACTATATGGTAACGAAAGTATTTTTTACAGCAAATAAAGTAAAGAAAAATAATATAGGAAAAACTATAAATATTAATGGTTGAATTCTAAAGAACATAATATCCAGGATACTGCAAGCGACATGCTTTGAGTAATAAATCTTGAATACCCTTTTAACATTTGAATTCATGCATCAATTTCCATCGTCCTTTCTATATATATATATATATATATATATATATATATATATATATATATATATATATATATATATATATATATATATGTGTGTTACGTAGTGTTACAAAAGTGTAGTGTACGGAACGTGTTGCCGTCAAGTCTCTCTCCTCCCCTTTCTCTCTCCCTCCTCCTCCCACACCGCCGTTAGCCGATACAATCTGTCACAAATAAGAACTCCATAATAATGTCACATTTTATTGCAGATCATAACCAGTACATAGGTATTTGTTATTTTGTGAGCGTAGGTTGTGAATTAGAGCGATGAAAAACATGTTTTTCAGAGGGTGGGAACGGATTAATTTTTTTTTTTAGTTTTTTTATATGGGAAAAATTGATCCGAGATACGCGTGAATTGACATACGAGCTCGGGTCCCAGAATGCATCAAGCTCGTATCTCAAGGTATTTCTGTATATATATATATATATATATATATATATATATATATATATATATATATATATATATATATATATATATATATATATATATATATATATACACAGATGGACAGTTAGATAGATAGATAGTACTTTAAGATCTCTCTCAAAACATGCTCATTCACAATATATATTCTTTTTTTAACAATATATTTCTTTTTTTAAAGATCCGGAAATATTTTCTGTTAAACAGTAAACACAATATCTACTGTGTTACCTTTTCAAATTCCTAACTTGCCATATTTCAACATTGTTGCAGTTTTTATCTTTTCCTGAATTATAACTGAAGTTATGCTTATCATCCAATGTATTTTTATCTTTGATTTCCAGAAACAACCAATTCATAGTATCGTAATTGTATTTATCAAATATCATCATCCCAATTATAAACTTTGCATGTATCATATTATCTTTATTTAAAACCATTTTAATACTTGAAAAGGCGATTAACCTTTTTTTGACATCCAAAAACCTATTTTTTGCGTTAACCTTTCCATCGAATCAATGATGTGAAAAAAAATAATCTTTCTTGAGATTTATTGGCAATGATTTGAACTGACTTTGAAATCGTTACAAAAAAAAAAAAAGAAAAAAAATAAATAAAACCACCATCTTTGAAAAAAAAATTCTATAGAGCAAAACTTTATTCATATTATGTTTAATCCCGGAGACATTATAATCATGGATGCTTACAGTTCGTCTCTCCAAACTACCATCTTTAACTCTATGCCCAGCACCAAATTCCTTAAAACCATCACGATCAATATTCGTGCTAATAAAAATGAATGTTGAAATATAATCAGGCCTTCTCCACAATGAGGCTCAATACTATAAAGTATCCTAAAAGTTTTATTTCAGCTATGACCAAGTTGTTGAATTACCTTAATCGGGTAGTAGAATCAGTAGAACTTAAAAAGTTCAAACTTACAGCAAATGTTATCATGTTGAACAGGCTGACATATCTCTTTTTGTAGTTTATATATGAATTATCTGTTTTAATGTTCTTGAAATATTCTATTTTTTTTCAGTGTTGTTACTGTTCTCAAGGAATTTTTTTTTTTTTAATTTGATGCTACTTTTCATATACTTTATTTCCTTACTCCCTTTCCTCACTGGGCTATTTTTCCTTGTTTGAGCCCTTGAGCTCATAGCATCCTGCTTTTTAAACTAGGGTTGTAGCTTAGTAAGCAATAATAAATAACATTAATACAAATAATTGTCATATATCTTTAATAGCTTAATGCAACAGCCACACTTGGCTCTTCTTGTTATAATTATACTTAGTCTCTTCTGAATCATTTGCTGAGATCATCAGCCTCCTTAATTTGTAAGTGGCATATTTTCTCCTGCTCTCTCTCTCTCTCTCTCTCTCTCTCTCTCTCTCTCTCTCTCTCTCTCTCTCTCTCTCTCTCTCTCTCTCTCTCCACGATCTTTCAGAATCAACTTCTTTTTATATTCAAGTTTGGCCTATCATTGATTTACGATGACCGTAGCCGTTACTGATAAGGGAAGTCATTGATGATTTATATATATATATATATATATATATATATATATATATATATATATATATATATATATATATATATATATATATATATATATATATATATATGTGTGTGTGTGTGTGTGTGTGTGTGTGTGTGTATAGATTTACGCATATCTATATACTCTTAATGGATTCGTTTAATCTATAGCGAACCAAGAAACAGCTTTTCTGACATGCATACATTTACTAAGGAAATGATGATAAGGTTTATTTTCTAACGGATTTACACTCTGGAACGCCCTTATCAACAAACACAACTTCGCGGGTGTATGACGCAACAGTCAGGCGTTGGCGAAGACACAGAAATATGACTGTTTTCTTTTTCCTTATTCGATTTGTCTATGTTTATTACGCTGATTATAAGAACCTCAAGTTACATCATAGTCATACATCTTCTGGCATACATTTATTACTCTTTAAATGATTTGAATCTGTTATGAATAAAGATATTCTCCATTCACGGACATTCTATTTGGCACGCTGTCCTAAACTCGTCCCACCAACCATAAATATGCTAATGATTGTTATTTTGGTCACTGGTACAGCAACATGACTTAGAATCCATGTGTTCCGATGACGAAAATAAATACTAAACAAATTCATAAGTAAACTTAGGTTACTTCCGATAGTATATGCAAAATTCACACCATTTCCTAATAAAATTATCCATATCTAATAAGGAAACGATCGTTGGACTATTTACCAACTACCAATTCTCTAGCCTCATCCTTCCTACCACACTTTTTTGACCCACGTGGTCGTCAAATAATTGACTATTTTAGTTAGGACAAGGTGCCTCTGATGCCATATATTGGGGGTAAAGTAAAATTCGTTACGACATGACGACGAGTGTGCGTTATGCCTTTTGAAATGTAACAATGTTGTTATTTTGCGTATTTTATCTAGTAATACATATCATACCATAAACCATATTACTTATATTATGGTTTAATAAAAATTTTATTAAAAATTAGGTCAAATAACTGGGTGATTACCTAATCGTCTTACTGAATTCAGTAAATGTGGCAACAATCTAGCGAACCCGCCCTGACCCCCAAATGTAATTGAACAAACGATTGTTTGCTGGGGAAGTATTTCTGTGACATTTAGTGTGAAATTTGTAATTTTACAAGAATTAGTTTGTGGCCTAACATCAAGGAAAATCATGGTCAAATGCGTCTGTTTTATAGCAATTTTGTGCTCAAATAGCAACAGAAATCTAGTAATGAAAATTATATAATGCGGGGGTGTGGGGATAACTAGCTATTTGATACTTCACTGCTAATACCATCTATTGGCCATGAAAATAAACAATATGTAGAGCTCTTTAATCCTTGCAGACTAGAACCTTCCATGACGTCATTTTGGTTTAAAAGTAGACAAAAATAGCCTACGTAAATGGAGCTAAATATAATTTATACCTGTCATACATACAGAATTTCTACATCTGTCAATCCATCACCAATTTCCAATTGGATAGAATTATTCACATGATTGGATCAAGGGACGTGTGCTGCCATCTATTGATAAAAAGTAGAAACACTCTGATTCTATTCAAATTTGAAGTGTGTGTTTACTCTCTTTTTTTAAATTAATTCATGAAAAATTTATAATTGCAATAATAGGCTCCAAGCTATGGTAATTATATGTAAAATACAGATGTGTATTGCCAAAATATATAGAGCAGATTCCTATATTGGAGCAAAGCGTTGAAACTGAGCCATAGCATTAAAACCCCCAAATTCAATTCAAATATATTCATATCCGCAGCAAATACGATGTTAGCTAATCATAAGTTCAATTATAGATATCAATCCTCTATGAAGTGGGTCTCGTTTCATGTACCAGAGTCGTAGGAGCGTTTTTTTTTTTTTTTTTTTTTTTTTTTTTTTTTTTTTTTTTTTTTTTTTGAAGGGGATAAATTTTGAAGAGGCACTGACGGGGGGGGGGGGGGGGTGTGTGTGTGGGGGGGGGGCCTCCCCGAAATTCATTTTTTAGAGGTAACACCCTTAGATGCAATTTCCTATCACCTAACAGCAGATTGTAGCAACAACAAAATCATATATTTTGGTCGATTTTTATGTGACTAATTACAATCTCTACACATTGCCTATAATGATATACCGGTTTGAAGAGGCACTGACGGTGGGGGGTGTGGGGGGAGCCTCCCCCAAATTCATTTTTTTAGAGGTAACACCCTTAGATGCAATTTCCTATCATCTAACAGCAGATTGTAGTAACAACAGAATCCTATTTTTTGTACGATTTTCATCTGACTAATTACAGTCTGTACACATTGCCTTTAATGATATACCGGTACCCCTACTTAATGAATTTACCAAAAAACATGCTAATAATGTTGATTCTTTCTTATAAACTCATTCCAAATATCGATAAAGTTAGAGCTATTAGTTTTCCAAGCATACTATATTTTTACTTATGATTTATTACATTCATCATTTCTTTTTAGTTCCATCTCTATCTTTAAATATTTAATGGTTTTTATGTTTTTAATTTCGTCTGATTTTTATTTCACATATGATAAATATCTAATGTTTTAATTAATGTTTATGTTAATTGTCTTAGGTTTTAAACGGTGATGATAAGGTATGAAGATAAAAACCTCACAAACAGAAAAGTACTTGATAATACTCCATTGGCCATAAGAAAAAAAAGGTTTTTAAAATGACTCCCTAATGCCAAAACAATATATATATATATATATATATATATATATATATATATATATATATATATATATATATATACATATACATATATATATATATATATATATATATATATATATATATATATATATATATGTATATATATATATATATATATATATATATATATATATATATATATATATATATATATATACACACACATTGTGATTTCACCAAACTTTCAAAAGGACTCCATAAGGCACTAAAAGTGTTAGAAGACCCAGGCCTACATGGCTGAAAACTATGAAACGTAAAGTAGGAGAGGAGGAATGGAGGAGTATTGATTTAAAAGCTTAAGATAGAGACGACTGTCGAAATCTAATTGGGGCCCTTTGCGTCAATAGGTATGAGAGGAGATGATGATGATGATGATGATGATGATGATATGGACTAGAACAGACCCCCTTTGGAAACTGTACTTCCAACGTACATGCCAGAACCCTGTCTAGAGAAGAATAATCTTTCTGTGTTACTAGACAAGGTGAAATAAATAAATTTGGATATGATAGGATTGAGTAAAATTAGAAGAACTGTGAATCTTACATAGTTAAAAAAATGAGTTTCTTGTTGATAAAAAATGTGCAGATAACATAAAAGAATTTTTATAGAATTAGTGATAGAATTTCAGGATCGGTTATCAAACTATATAAAAAGTATAAGACGAAGAGCATTCAAAAGTATACCGTAACAACAGAGTAAGAAAGAGAAACCTTTCAAGGAAGACCTGGAGATATCTTGAAAAACATAGAACTCTTTTTGTATTTATTTATGGCGAAGTAAGTCAAAATAAGTGAGTAAAATCAACTGTAGGCAAATTAGAAGTAGGCTCAAGGAATGACAGAGGAGACATGCTAGTATAATATGCTTAAAAAACAACCTAAAGACCATGAACATCTTTATTTTATAAAAAGAAAAAAAAATATATTAAGATAGAAAATGGGCATGGAGAAGCCCATATGATGAAACAGAAAACGAAATAAGTTTTTTTCTTAGTGAAAAAGTTATTTAGTTGAAGATGTAATAGTGTTAAACAAGTTGAAGTCAAGTGCCCATGGAATATTGCAAAGTCTAGAACTAAGAAAAGAAAGAAAAACTAATATTGAGAAAGAAAACTTAAACTCCTAAATTAAGAGAAAAATATATCTTAGTTCTATTAACTGAATCATGGAAGAATTTGCGAAAGGTAATAAAAGATTTGAATAGAGAAAACAAAAATGTGAGACTGAAAATGAATATGAGCAAATCTAAGATAATACCCAATGAAGATACAGAAAGACAACAAATAAAAAAAAACAGGTACTCTTAGCTACATGACGGAATGGAAGCAAATAAAGACGTGATGAATAGTAATTTAACCAAATTTGTATTGGAATCAGTGCAGAAGATAGGTGGAGAAGTTTCTAAACAAGTTCAAGAAAAACTACCAGAAAGCACCAACAAATCCAATGAAGTAAAAATTGGAAATAAAGGTGAAAGCCAAGTAAGATTAAATAGAATTAGCAGACAATCCAAAACAACTTCTTTTTTTGCCTTCATCTTTCCCCACTTCTATGTGGGGTCGATGTTTCTGGTCAGCTTTCTCCATTTACTTCTGTCCCACAACTCATCACCGGCTAATCCCTTTGATCGAAGGTCATCCTTGATACAGTCCAAAACAACAAACAAACTAAAAACACAAGACATTCGGAAAAAGAAACAGACCAATATTGGGGATGAAGTAAAGAAAGAAAGAAACATCAAGTTAATGAAAATAAGACTTGAAATAGGGTGCCAACAGATATTATCTTTAACGGATGAAAATGGATATAACAGCAAAAGAGACGGAGTGAAAAAAATTGCCCAGAGGATTCTTATACAATGCTATACAATATAAGAAATAACGATTTCCAATAGAAAGAGTGAAACATCTGAGCCGGTACCCATAGTACCATTATAGGTGAAAAATCATTAAAAGGCCCGGCAGGAGAAAAAAAAACAGAAAAAAAAAAACAGAAGAAAATGGACTAACAAAGGATTTAATAATAGATGGATGTATTTCACGATAGTAAATATCGCTGAACTACGTACAAAATGTTTGCAAGACTCCTCTACACTTTCAGCTTGAAAAAAATTTTTTTTATTCTATTTTGGAAAAAGAAAGACACAAACTATCTGAAAAATTTCCGTCCAATAAGTTTACTCTCAGAAATGTATGATTGATTGATTGACGAGGTGTTATATGGCATCCTGACAGCTGTCATTGATGCCAATCAGTAATATATGAAATATTTATAATGATGCGAATATTCAACAACCGACTGTATCAATGTAATTGATCAGCTAATGGAACAAACAAAAGTGTATGACACACCACCATGGATCGCTTTTAAAGATTCAGAAAAGCGTTTGATTCTGTCAAAACTTTAACAGTCATGAAACCCCTTCAATCACAAGGAATAGATGATACTTATGTTAAAACACTTGAAGATATCTATATGGGTAGTACAGCAGTCCTAGCAATACATAAATCTAGTGGGAAAATTATAATTGAGAAGAGGAGTTATACTAAGGGACTATATCTCTCCTAAATTATTCACAGAGTACCTCGAAGTTTTTAAGAATTTAGATTGGGAAAATATAGAAATTTACAATAATGGGGAATGCATTAACAACTTAAGATTTGACTTGGTTCTATTTAGTAAATTATGGAAGGAATTGTAAAAGATGATAGAAGGTTTTAGTAGGTAAAGCATAAATCTATGACTGAAAATGAATATGAGTAAATCTAGGACAATATTCAATGAAAATACAAAGACAATAAATAAGAGTTAAAAATAAACCTACAGAATATTTTAATGAATATATATACTTATGGTAGACAGTAAGTGTTTCCAAAAGACATGAGACCAAAGTTAAAGCATTGATAAGCATGGGAAGAAGAACAGTTGATGAACAATAGATTATGAAATGTAAAATGCTACTTTCTCTGAAAAGAAATGTATTCAATCATATGGTCCTTGAAGTATTAACTTATGTATTCGAAACTTGGAACATTACTAAAGCCTTAAGACATGAGCTACTTACAACTCATGGACCTATGGAAAGATTTGATAATGGGAATAATACTAAGAAACAGAAAAAGAGCTTCATAGATGCAAGAACAAACGAAGTATAGCATATTTTAACTACGAGTAAGAAAAAGAATATGCGTGTGCAGCACATATAAGGAGGACTTAATTATGATATATGGACTAAAAGACTAACACAATTGGTCCCGAGATATTACAAATAAAGAAGGGGAATGATGTGACGACAATGAATTCACGACCTAAGAAAATTTGCTGATATAAACACACACACACACACACACACACACACACACACACACACACACACACACACACACACACACATATATATATATATATATATATATATATATA
Source organism: Palaemon carinicauda (assembly GCF_036898095.1). Taxonomy (NCBI): domain Eukaryota; kingdom Metazoa; phylum Arthropoda; class Malacostraca; order Decapoda; family Palaemonidae; genus Palaemon; species Palaemon carinicauda. The sequence goes on along the minus strand of NC_090740.1, from coordinate 121,830,071 downwards.
TATATATATATATATATATATATATATATATATATATATATGGACATACATAATATATAAACATACATAGAGTATATACATATATGCATGTGTATACACAAGAATATATACATATATATGTATATATATATATATATATATATATATATATATATATATATATATATATATATATATATATATATGTGTGTGTGTGTGTGTGTGTGTGTGTGTGTCTGTGTCTGTATGTATAATCACACACACATATACATACATATATGTATATATATATATATATATATATATATATATATATATATATATATATATATGGATATAATTTATATAGTATATATATATATATATATATATATATATATATATATATATCTATATATATATATATATATATATATATATATATATATCTATACATATATATATATATATGTTTATATATATTATATATATACATATATATATGAATATATATATATATATATATATATATATATATATATATATATATATGAATATATATATATATATATATATATATATATATATATATATATATATATATGTATATATATATATATGTATAAATATATATATATATATATATATATATATATATATAAATATATATATATATATATATATATATATATATATACATAAATATATATATATATATATATATATATATATATATATATATATATATGTTTATATATTTCTTATAAATGCATATTTACAATTATATACATATATATGTATATGAATAGAATCATATACATATATATGTACATGAATAGAATTATATACATATATATGTACATTGATAATTACTTCAATATTTTTATATATAAAATCATATTCATACATGTATATATAAAATTGTATACTTATATATAATTTATATAAACATGCAGTATATATATACATATATATATATATATATATATATATATATATATATATATATATATATATATATATATATATATATATATATATATATGTGTGTGTGTGTATATAGATACATATATATATATATATATATATATATATATATATATATATATATATATATATATATATATATATATATATATATATATATATATACATATATATATATATGTATATATATATATATATATATATATATATATATATATATATATATATATCTATATATATATATATATATATATATATATATATATATATATATATATATATATATATATATATATATATGTGTGTGTGTGTGTGTGTGTGTGTGTGTGTGTGTGTGTGTGAGAAAAAAAAGGAGACCTGACTGATTGCAATAATTACAGAGGCATCACACTTACGTCAGTTGTTATGAAAATATATTCTATGTTTATTATAAGGAGACTGGAGAGAAAAACTGATGAAAAGCTGAGAGATGAACTAGCAGGATAGGTAAAAGTTTTACCGACCAAATTTCCATTTTAAAACATGATATACAGCAATGAGTAGAATATAGAAATCCAGCTTTGATGGCATTTGTGGACTATGAAAAAGCCTTTGATAGAGTGCACTGGCCAATTTTGTGCGAGGCCTACATTATTATGGAATTCCTCTTTAATATGTGAATTTGATTAAGTCTATTCATAAGCAAAGCAAGAGCAAAGTTAATGTTAATGGAGTCCTATCAAATGAATTTCCATTGAACAACGAGTACTCCAAGGGAATGTATTGTCACCTATGTTGTTTATACTCCTCATGAATTCTGTAATGCACAGAACAGACGGAGATGGTGGAGAAGTATTGGACTGGGTTGGTAATAGAAAATTAGCAGACCTAGAATATGCTGATGATGCTCTCTCTCTCTCTCTCTCTCTCTCTCTCTCTCTCTCTCTCTCTCTCTCTCTCTCTCTCTCTCTCTCTCTCTTTGGTGATAGAAATATGTTCTTTTTGCCATCTTCTTTTTATCGAATACCTTATGATTATACATTATTGCATACTTCTTGTGTCAAAGGAAACAAATGAATAATTTCATTACATTTCTGTATAATGTAAAGTCCACAGTGTTTTACCATTATTTAAAGAAAACAATATAAAACAAATCTCTGAAAAATTATTATATTATCACTTCGCAATGAGCAGAAATATATTTTGGATGTTTAGAGTGAAATAGAATAGAAAATTAAAGCAAACTTTTGAAAATTTTATTCCGTAGTCAGCTGTAAAACAAATAAACATGGAAATGTAGAACTTTGGATGTCACGTAAATGAAGCAGCATTGGATAACCTTCGGCCAGATACTTGCACAATTAACTCGTTGTATCCATTATTTTTTTTTTCTATTGAAAACCCAATTAGTTCTATCAGGCAATCGAGGAAGTGTTTAAAATAGAAGCTGGCTAAAAGGCCAATGGAAAGAGACTACAGAAATTCAGGGTCTGGTGAAAGTCCGTGAATCCGTGAATGAAGACATTTCTTATTTAAAACTCCCATTAAAAAAACGAAGAGCCACTTTTCTGGCTTTCCTACTCCCGATGCTGAGCCACTCTGATACTTTTAAGGCTGCTTTCAAACTGTGATGTTTTTTTTTTTTTTTTTTTTTTTTTTTTTTTTTTTTTTTTTTTTTTTTTTTCGCACTAGAGGCGGTTTCCGCGCGACGTAGTTACCGTGGGGAACACCACTTATTTACGTGGTCTCCACCTACAAAGATCAACGATCCTTTTAAATATGGAAAACAATATGCAGTGTGATACAGGAGGTATCTGTTTTGTCTATATCGATTATATTTTAAAAAAGGAAGAGAAAGAGGCGTTCAAAAATCCATTATGTGCATCCATTAAATGCCCTAAGAGACATGCATGGTGCATATGCTCTTCTGTTTAGGGAACTGATGAAGAATGATAATAATTTTCCTAATAACTTAAGATGTCTAAAATAACATTTAAAGAACATTGGGGTGTATTGGAAAGACTCAGATTCAGCCACTTTCAAAAAATACATCTTTCTAGATACATTATGACCCCCTCTACCCCAACTAAAACCATAAAACGGTTTTCAAAATCCATGTGTGTCTTTTGCATTTTTAGGGGATGAAGCATTTCGCATGCATGAAAACTTAATGCTGCCAGGAGGAATTCTATTAAGCGTAAAAAGGATTGTATTCAGTTATCGTTAAATAGAGGAAGAAGGTACGTTGAAAGTGCATTTGGAATTTTAGGTAACAAATGGAGGGTATTCCATCGTCCCTCCAACTTTTTAGAAATATTATCAAAAAGAACTTTGTTCTTCATAACTTCGTAAGAGAACTTCATGGCTTTTATTTTGAAACCACTTTAACAATATATAGATTATTATTATTATTATTATTATTATTATTATTATTATTATTATTATTATTATTAGTACTCACTAAACTACAACCGTAGTTGGAAAAGCAGGATGCTATAAACCCAGGGGCTCCAACAGGGAAAATAGCCCAGTGAGAAATATTATCAAAAAGAACTTTGTTCTTCATAACTTCGTAAGAGAACTTCATGGCTTTTATTTTGAAAACACTTTAACAATATATAGATTATTATTATTATTATTATTATTATTATTACTCACTAAGCTACAACCGTAGTTGGAAAAGCAGGATGCTATAAACCCAGGGGCTCCAACAGGGAAAATAGCCCAGTGAGGAAAGGAAATTAGGAAAAATGATATATTTCAACAACAGTAACAACAATAAAATAAATATTTCCTATATAAACTATAAAAACTTTAACAAAACATGATGAAGGGAAATAAGATAGAATAGTGAGCTTGAACATTCAATAAATTTACGAGCTGGACCAGCAGCAGATGACATCAGAAACACATTTCTGAACATTTTGTAACTGAAGTAGAGGCTTTGAGTTGGCAGCATATCAAAACATGACCCTGAGAATATAAAGAAACTCTCTCCTATTTTTTGGGCTCAGGCCATGTCGTCCTGATGGAATTTCCTATAAGGTAGCTTTCTAGGCTATATATGACTACAGTGATATTCCCAGAGAATTTTACCATAAGGTATCCAGAATTCTAACTCCTGGAGTGAATATCCCTAAATAATCTCACAGGGATATCGCATAGGATCAGAGGACGTATTCTTGACACGTCACATAGCTATCTTTGCCCCGAACATTATTAACGCTTTGAGGGGGAATAGTGACAAGAATCTGAAACGGGAATGAAAAGAGAGCCGCTGATAATGCATCTCTCCTATTCCGTTTCCAGTGTGTATCTGATGAAGGTGGTAGCGCCCTCTTCATTCCTTTTCGTGTAGCTCAACTACTCGGTGTTTTCCCTTGTGTTCTCTCGTTATTTTGGATTTAATTCAACTTTTTGATGACTTCTCCGGCCTCTTCTGCCTCTGGAAAATTGAGTATTATCTTTACTATGTATAAATGTAAGCTCTTGTCGTTTTGAATTAAATCAAAAGTGATTTTAACGTAAACAAGAGCTGTTGCCTACCGGAGGCATCCTGGATGCTGTCGCTCGCTCTTATGGGTCAGTTAGTTAGCTAGAGCGATGTTCCCGGTTTGTTACGCTTTTATAATTTTGCTATTTAGCTACTCTAGAAATGCTTATATTGTTCGGTCAGTGTTAGCTCGGTGAATTCGACATGGGTCGAGGTACCGATCCTGCCTTTTGCGAGGCTCGTAGCCTAGACGTCTGGCACTAGTACTTTCATGGATGGTGTAAGTTTTTCTGAGTGTTATTTTATTGAAGCAAATATTTTATACATGTAAGATATTGTTGAATGTTTTTTTCCAAGATTATATGCAAGAGAGTTTCGGTGATTTAGGTAATTGATTCTCATCTTACCTTGTCTAGTATTCTAGGTACAGTAGTATATTTTCGCACATCCCCGATTGTTCTTTTTCTCCTCCGGAGGCTAAGTTCAATCCCTCTCTCCCTCTGTAAGCCTTCGGCTTAATCCTAATGGTTCTATCTGTATAATAATTCAGGTATAACTATTCTAGGATATGTCTGTCCTGACCTGATAACCAGAGGGACTGGTTTTTTGGGTTAGGGCAGAACATCAGAGTTTCTAGTCTGTGATCTGCTTCTTCCTAGCATAGAGAAAGAGTCTCCTTTGCCAGGTTAGGGGCGGACACAGGAAGATTTGCTTCCCTAGTCCATGTTGGAAGGAGTCTGTACGAGATGATTCCTTCCTCTAGTGGCCTAGCAGACTGTCCTGTGTTGTTTTTCTTGGGCTGGAGAATGAGTTTTCTCTGTTGCCCGGCGAAATAACTTCACCTAACTTTGTTCTGGTTGGGAGGAGGTTAGCAAGTATTGCCATTCTTCCTCCCTAATAGACAACTCTTGCTTAGGATTAGCTTCCCTAACGGCTGAGTGTGTCTTCTGCTAGAACGAAGTCTATAGGACCCTTATCCCTTCCCCACCTCTTTTTCTTTTATTTTCTTTTAGCCGTAGTCCTACTTCCGTACCTAGTATAGGTTAGGATGGAGGACAGGCTCAGCTCTCTGCCGCAGAGACCCTTTAGTCTTTGCAGAGTGAACCCAGACCTCCCTTGGTCTCCCTTCCATGTCCGTCGGTAGAGCCCGGCAGACTATGGATTCTTTGGAAGCCTGAATGTTACATTCTCCCCTTCCATAAGTTCACTCTTTCTGAATGGAAGGTCGTATGGCATGCCGCCCTATAACCTTACATCCATACTTTTTCTCTGACTATTGTGTTGCACCCGAATCCCGGCCGACAGCCGGGAAGGTAGAGGTTCTCTGATTCTTGGCTACTGTCGGCAGCATGGTTTTATTACCTTTGCCGTCCGGCAGTGGAATCACAGTCCGAATTCGCTGGCCGCTATGATTAGCGGCCGGCAGCCGGGTTTTAGTGGTTTCAGCCGTCGGCTGGCAATGATTGCCGGCCGGCACACAGTCGCGAATCAGTGGGCTGCCGCCTATTAGTTAAAGATAGTATATCTTTGATCTATAAAGGGGTAGTTGCCGGCCGGCACAATAACATGCGATGTACAGTAGTTGCTATATTCGTAGTGTAGTACACACTGCATTAGTAGAAACTGCTGTACAGAGTAACACTAATGTTCTTCATCATACTTGATGTTATCTTGTACAGCCTTTTGTTGAGACAGTTCTTTATATAGAAAGTGAGTTCTTTCCGTATTCTTTCAATCCCCTATATTAAAATTACACATTAAATTTCCGTTTAGGAAATTACATAAGGTATTCTAGTATAGAATTAACTTTAGTTTTAATATTTTGGGAGGTTACAGCAATTGACTGAACAAGAAATATAAGTATGTGTCTTTCCTTCTTACTTTTATAGCTTTTTTATATAAGCTAAATGTTTCAATATAAGTGAAAAGCCTTCACTTGATACTCATGAATTTTTCATCTCTTTACAGGAGGACCATCCGCAGTGCGGCAGTGTGTTCTGTAATGTCCCCAGTAAGAACTTCTGTGGACATCATTATTGCCGGAGGCACGCAGCATGCAGAGCCTCCAGAGGTGTTCTCCGCTATTGGGACGCTCAGGTTTGTACAGTTTGTTTGAACCTGATTACTTAGGCTTTTGCCGACCCTAAGTCAACGGAGTCAAGGGATGCTGCCAGGGAAACGTTACGATCCTGGGTGAGGGGTTTTCAGAAAAACACCTCAGGTCCCTACCTTCCAAATGAGAAGATGAGGGCCTACCTTTTCCCTAAAGCATCGGCTGATGCAATCATCCCCCAGCCTCAGGTGGAGATACCAATTGCCCTGAATCCGGTAGATTCTGAAGTCTCAGCCGCCCTTCAAGACATCCAAATGGACGATAGGATGTCGGAGGTGTCGGATTCTACTGAGAAGGACCTTCTAGGAGAAGGTCAGGAGGAGGAGCTGTTTCAGACTCCTCAAGTAGAAGAGCAAGAAATCGACAAAGTGTCGGTTACGTCGGTTCCGGATCCAGAACCGGTTCCTTCTACATCGCCTGCTATCCCAGATGAACTGGGAAGGACTCTTTCTTCCATTGTTGAGAGGATCCAACAAATTCAAAGGAAGAATGATGAGAAGGAAGCTGCAATGAAACTGGAGTTACGTAGACTTGCAGCATCACGTGGGCCCCAGAAGCGGCTCACCGTGAAGGATCTTTCCTTGTGCTCGAATACCAATCCTTGGAGGTATGCCGAACACATGCCAATGACAACCGGGGAGATCGTGATCTCAGAAAAGTTGGGAGCAATTCTCCTGGAAGAAGTGGAATTTAGCCCAGCAAAGATTTTTATCCGTGCTGCTATGGCCGTCTTAGGAAGGAGCCAGTCTTAAAGGAGGAGACGGAGCCGGAGGTCATAGTTTTTGACCATAGTAAAGCTCAGACGTTACTATCGAGCTCGATGAAAGAGAGGGGCTTCACTAACTCAAAGGTGCCCGCCTTGAGTAGAAGCTTCCCTCCTTTGTGGCCTCTCCTACCAGAGCCTTTCCCTTCTTGGAATAGGGATATAAGGCTGCCGTAAATGCAGTGGAGGCAGGGAAACCATGCCCCTCCTTGGTGGAGTGCAAGCCGTTATCTCTGACCTTGCCCGTGGACCAAGAAGACTGGAAGGACGTACACCTTACCTTCTCAGTCAGGAAACTAGAAGCTGATATTGCTGAACGCCAGTTTGGTGAGGCGCTTCCAAAACTGTCGGAGGTTCTCTTGCGTAGAGAGCAAGAGACAAAGGAAAGACTTGCGGCATCGATGTCGTTGCAAACAACACTAGAAACGATGGCAAGTGACCCCAAGAACCAGGACATATTCATGGTTGTGGCCAAAACCCATCTGGCCACAGATACGAAGGATTTCTATAGCTTTACAGTAAATTTACTTTTGAGAAACATATAAGGTCTGTGTCTTCTTCAATTTCACAAAAAATAGGCTTATTGAGAAAGTCTTTCAAGATTTTCGGTGATCAATCTATTCTGAAGAAGTGTTTTAATTCTTTCATTCTACCTTGTTTTGAGTATTGTTCTCCTGTCTGGTCTTCAGCTGCTGATTCTCATCTTAATTTGTTGGACAGAAACTTACGGTCTATTAAATTTCTTATTCCTGATCTAGATATTAATCTCTGGCACCGTCGTTCAATTAGTTCATTATGCATGTTGCATAAGATTTTTCACAACTCTGACCATCCTTTACATTCAGATCTCCCTGGACAATTCTATCCTGTTCGTAATACTAGGCAGGCAGTTAATTCTCCATCACGAGGCTCAATACTACGCAGTACTCTAGAAGTTTTATTCCAGCTGTGACCAAGTTGTGGAATGATCTTCCTAATCGGCTGGTTGAATCAGTAGAACTTCAAAAGTTCAAAGTTGGAGCAAATGCTTTTTTGTTGACCAGGCGGACATAGTCTTTTTATAGTTTATTTATGACATATTTGTTTTTGATGTTGTTGATAGTTTATTATATGACATGTCTGTTTTGACGTTGTTTCTTATTTTAGAATGATTTATTGTTAATTTGTTCTCTTCATTTATTTATTTCCTTATTTCCTTTCCTCACTGGGCTATTTTTCCCTGTTGGAGCCCCTGGGCTTATAGAATCTTGCTTTTCCAACTAGGGTTGTAGCTTGGATAGTAATAATAATAATAATAATAATAAAGCTAGGAGAGCCTGTAGAGAGTTCGTGTTCGCCTCGGTTGCGGTGAGGCACGAACCGAGGAAACTGATCTCCTCTCGTATTTGGGGTAAGGACCTCTTTCCCAATGAAGTGGTTAAAGAGGTAGGAGACAAAAGGCCTAGGCCATCCTCTCGGCCGGCTAAACCCTACCGACATCAACATCAACAACAACTTCCTGTGACTGTGGTGCCTCAGAAGGTGGCACAACCTCCAACCACGTACCAGCTGGTACCTCAACAAACAGCGACACTGTCGCCAGTTCTTAACCAACCTCCGAAAGGCAGACTTCTTCCTTTCGTTCGAGAGCCAGAGGAACAGCCAGAGGTTCTTCTAGACGCCCTTCAAGAGGAATGGGATCCAGGGGAGGACGCGATCAGTTGTCTGACTGAAAATCGATAATGATTTAAGATAAACATTTATTATTCCCAATCTACAATGCAATTTAGTGTTATCTGGCTATTCACAATACAATGTAGAAAATGCTTAAGATTTGATAATCTTCTGTCACAGGTAGGAAGCAGACATTTTTTTTTAATAATTCAATTAGAGGTGAAATTTTTTTATAAGTTTGATAAAGTCATGTTCTTCAGTATCAATCAAATTGATTTCCAATAAAGTTTAAAAACAAAAATAAGTTAGGATTTGCGTAAGCAATAATGGTCATTAGAGGAGAAATTTTGCTATGATTTTGATAAAACTATGTTCTTCAGTATCAGTCAAATGGATTTCTAATGAACTGTTTAAAAACAAAAACAAAAAAGTTAGGATTTGCGTAAGCAATAATGGCCATTAGAGGAGAAATTTTGTTATAATTTTAATAAAACCATATTCTTCAGTATCTGTCAAATTGATTTCCAATGAACAGTTTAAAAAAAAAAAAAGAAGTTAGGATTTGCGTAAGCAATAATGGTCACGAAGACCAAATACAGATGGAGCCACCAGTCTCCCCAAGGACGACAAAACAAGTATTTCTGCCTCCTTGATTTTCAAAGTTCTACCTTCTCAACTCTCTCACTCTTCAGAGCCATTTATATCTTGTTGCTGAAGAAGTGAACGTCGAATGTTGGATATTACATGTAAGTATTCTTTTTCAAGATGTATTGACTTTATTCATGGTATTTTGTTCCCATATTTCAAGTTTTACGCTAAAATTATAGTACTGGTGTAGCGAATTTGATCATTATGCAGACATCCCCATGTTAAACTAGAATTCAATGCTTTTCACAGTTTCTCATAATTCGTAAATGAGTCATCCATACACAAGTATTTTAAAGTTCTTTTATATTGTACAAATAATTGTTCTCTTGTGTATTGTTCAATTATTCTATGACTGCTTAGCTGGGGTTTGGCTAGATATTTCAGATTGTGTACTTTCACGTGCAGAGCAACAAATTAAATAGTTATAAAACTTTAAATTTTCTATTTTGAAGCTTTGTATATCCGCGAAACTGTATAAAGGTAACAGTCGTTATAGTGGAAAACTTAGGAAAACATTTTCAAGCCATCGGGAGAAGTTTTTGAAGTGAAATTTATTGGACATCTTTGAAAACTAAGTTTAATTTTGCAGCAATTTACTTTGAAGTTTTGGGTAAAGTAATTTTGATGTATCGGTGATGGATTTTTTAAAAGCTTAGTGTCTTTGCTTACACATTTACAAGTCTAATGACTTTGGTTACACGTTTGTTAAAGATTAGTGACTGTTTACTCGTATGTAAAAATTTAGTGACTTTGGTTACACATTTTTAAGTTGTAGTCATTTTGGTTACACTTGTGAAAGTTTAGTGACTGGTTACACATTTGTGAACGTTTAGTGACTATGGTTATACATTTGTGAAAGTTTAGTGACTATGGTTACACATTAGTGGAAGTTTGTTACACACTTGTGAAAGTTTAGTGACTGGTTACACATTTGTGAAAGTTTAGTGACTGGTTACACATTTGTGAAAGTTTAGGGACTGGTTACATTTGTGAAAGATTCATGACCAAGGTTACATATTTGTGAAAGTTTCATGACCACGGTTACATTTTTGTGAAAGTTTAATGACTGTTTACACATTTGTGATACTTTCGTGACCACGGTTACATTTGTGAAAGTTTCGTGACCACGGTTACATTTGTGAAAGTTTCGTGACCACGGTTACATTTGTGAAAGTTTCGTGACCACGGTTACATTTGTGAAAGTTTCGTGACCACGGTTACACTTGTGAAAGTTTCGTGACCACGGTTACACTTGTGAAAGTTTCGTGACCACGGTTACACTTGTGAAAGTTTCGTGACCACGGTTACACTTGTGAAAGTTTCGTGACCACGGTTACACTTGTGAAAGTTTCGTGACCACGGTTACACTTGTGAAAGTTTCGTGACCACGGTTACACATTTGTGAAAGTTTCGTGACCACGGTTACACATTTGTGAAAGTTTCGTGACCACGGTTACACATTTGTGAAAGTTTCGTGACCACGGTTACACATTTGTGAAAGTTTCGTGACCACGGTTACACATTTGTGAAAGTTTCGTGACCACGGTTACACATTTGTGAAAGTTTCGTGACCACGGTTACACATTTATGAAAGTTTAGTGGCTCTGGTTACACAGTTGTTCAAGTTTAGTGGCTCTGGTTACACAATTATTCAAGTTTAGTGGCTTATGTCTCTTGAATGTTTTACCGGGCACTTAACAGATGGAGCCAATCATTCTGGGTTACACAATTGTTCAAGTTTATTGGTTCTGGTTACACAGTTCAAGTTTAGTGGCTCTGGTTCCACAATTGTTCAAGTTTAGTGGCTCTGGTTACACATTGGGAAAGTCTCGTGGCTTATGGCTCTTGAATGTTTAACCGGGCACTTAACACATGGAGCCAATCATTCCAGATGAGTGTCTTGCATCTTTTCATAGGACACTGATTTGAGTGATATTAGGCTCAGCCTTCCTATTTTCTTTCAGTATATAGTCTTTGATTTATTGACGTTGGTTACACACTTGTGAAGGTTTAATGAGTTTGGTTACACTAATGGAAGGTATAAGGAATTTGGTTGCGCTAGTGAAGGTATAATAAATTTGGTTGCACTAGTGAAGGTATAATAAATTTGGTTGCACTAGTGAAGGTTTAATAAATTTGGTTACACTAGTGAAGGCTTTGTGAATTTGGTTACACTAGTGAGGTATTTGTGAAATCGGTTACACTTGTAAAGGTTTAGTGACTTTGGTAACACAATTGTGAGTTGTTACACTTGTATAAGTTTTATGAATTTGGTTAAGCTCTTATGAAGGTTTTTATGAAATTGGTTAAGCTATTGTGAAGGTTTAGTGAATTTTGTTAAACTAGTGAAAGTTTAGTGAATTTGTTACACTAGCAGTGAAGGTTTAGTGAATTTGGTTAAACAGTTGTGAAGGTTTAGTGAATTTGGTTAAACAGTTGTGAAGGTTTAGTGAATTTGGTTAAACAGTTGTGAAGGTTTAGTGAATTTGGTTAAACAGTTGTGAAGGTTTAGTGAATTTGGTTAAACAGTTGTGAAGGTTTAGTGAATTTGGTTAAACAGTTGTGAAGGTTTAGTGAATTTGGTTAAACAGTAGTGAAGGTTTAGTGAATTTGGTCAAACAGTAGTGAAGGTTTAGTGAATTTGGTCAAACAGTAGTGAAGGTTTAGTGAATTTGGTCAAACAGTAGTGAAGGTTTAGTGAATTTGGTCAAACAGTAGTGAAGGTTTAGTGAATTTGGTCAAACAGTAGTGAAGGTTTAGTGAATTTGGTCAAACAGTAGTGAAGGTTTAGTGAATTTGGTCAAACAGTAGTGAAGGTTTAGTGAATTTGGTGACAGTAGTGAAGGTTTAGTGAATTTGGTGACAGTAGTAAAGGTTTAGTTTATTTGACAGTAGTGAAGGTTAAGTGAATTTGGTGACACAGTAGTGAAGGTTAAGTGAATTTGGTGACACAGTAGTGAAGGTTAAGTGAATTTGGTGACACAGTAGTGAAGGTTAAGTGAATTTGGTGACACAGTAGTGAAGGTTAAGTGAATTTGGTAACACAGTAGTGAAGGTATAGTGAATTTGGTTAAGCAGTAGTGAAGGTATAGTGAATTTGGTTAAGCAGTAGAGAAGGTATAGTGAATTTGGTTACGCAGTAGTGAAGGTTTGGTGAATTTGGTTAGGCAGTAGTGAAGGTATAGTGAATTTGGTTACGCATTAGTGTAGGTATAGTGAATTTGGTTACGCATTAGTGAAGGTATAGTGAATTTGGTTATGCAGTCGTGAAGGATCGGTGAATTTGGTTACGCAGTAGTGATGAAGGATCGGTGAATTTGGTTACGCAGTAGTGATGAAGGATCGGTGAATTTGGTTACGCAGTAGCGATGAAGGATCGGTGAATTTGGTTACGCAGTAGTGATGAAGGATCGGTGAATTTGGTTACGCAGTAGTGAAGGGTCGGTGAATTTGGTTACGCAGTAGTGATGAGGGATCAGTGAATTTGGTTGCGCAGTAGTGAAGGGTCGGTGAATTTGGTTGCGCAGTAGTGATGAAGGATCGGTGAATTTGGTTACGCAGTAGTGATGAAGGGTCGGTGAATTTGGTTACGCAGTAGTGATGAAGGGTCGGTGAATTTGGTTACACAGTAGTGATGAAGGGTCGGTGAATTTGGATGCGCAGTAGTGATGAAGGGTCGGTGAATTTGGTTGCGCAGTAGTGAAGGGTCGGTGAATTTGGTTGCGCAGTAGTGATGAAGGGTCGGTGAATTTGGTTGCGCAGTAGTGATGAAGGGTCGGTGAATTTAGTTGCGCAGTAGTGATGAAGGGTCGGTGAATTTGGTTGCGCAGTAGTGATGAAGGGTCGGTGAATTTGATTAAGCAGTAGTGAAGGTATAGTAAATTTGGTTAAGCAGTAGTGAAGGTATAGTGAATTTGGTTACGCAGTAACGAAGGGTCGGTGCATTTGGTTGCGCAGTAACGAAGGGTCGGTGCATTTGGTTACGCAGTAGTGAAGGGTCGGTGAATTTGGTTACTCAGTAGTGAAGGGTCGGTGAATTTGGTTACGCAGTAGTGAATGTTCGGTGAATTTGGTTACACATTTGTGAAGGCTTAGTGACTTTGGTTACATACTAGTGAACCTTTAGTGAATTACACTAGTGAACGTTTAGTGACTTTGGATAAGTGTTAAGGTCTAGTGAATTTTATGGACTTGGAATTAGGTTTCAAGCTTTTGAAGGTTTAGTATATTTGGTCACTTGTGAAGGCTTAGTGAATTTAGTTGCACTTGTGAAGGTTTAGTGATTTTAGTTGCACTTGTGAAGGTTTAGTGAATTTAGTTTCACATTTGTGAAGGTTTAGTGGATTTAGTTACACATTTGTGAAGGGTTAGTGAATTTAGTTACACATTTGTGAAGGTTTAGTGAATTTAGCTACACATATGTGAAGGTTTAGTTAGTTTGGGCACTTGTTTAATGAATTTGGTTACACTCTTGGAGTTTTAGTGAATTTGGGTACATTTGTTAAGGCTTTGTGAATTTGGTTACACACTTGTGAAGGCTTAGCGAAACTGGTTACGCACGTGAAGGTTTAGATACTTTGGTTACACACTTCTGAAGTTCTGAAGGGTTTTTAGGCTTTTGGTACATGTTTGGTCACTCCTGTGAAGGTTTTGACCTAAGTTGCAAATACAAACGTCAGTTAATTTATGATAGTTTTATTGCTTGCAAAAATTAAATTCGCTATAAGAAATGGAAGAGTGCTGGCTAGCTTGTTGTTTTTCTGTTTAATGGGGGCTGGGGCAGAATAACTTACGTATCGGTAGCTTTACATGTGAATTATGCTTTTTACTCAAGTCCATTGTTTACAATTGAGACTGAAGGGAACTAACTACGCATGTTTTTTTAATGGATTGCGTAGCTTTCTGTGCACTTACAATGACTTTTCTGTCAGTGTTTTAAACCAACTAACAGCTTGCAAGTAGTTCCTAAGTTACTGGATGTTCTTTTAAAACCTCTATTCCCACCCCCTTTTCTCTTCACTTTCATCATGGCTTCCATATGTCAAGGTTGTCCTGAGGGAGTGGGCGATACATTCCCTCTTTTTCAGAGAAAATAAACGGCCAAATGAGTTCCTACAGAGCCATGGAGTCATCCCTTCAGACGTTCAATGCCCTTCCTGCCAATAACTGTCTTTAGATCTCAAGTTAATCAGTGGGCTTGTAATTGGTCAGTCAAGGTTTTTAAGAAGGGAGTCGTGCATGCGGTTTTTCCATAACCGCAATTGGGGGCACTTTCTTGGAAAAGGCTCACGTTCAATCATGGGAAATACTGCTGTTCGTGAATTATTTCCTTTCAAAGAGCCTTTTCGCACAGCAATGTCACCTATAACCTTGGCTGGACATTAAAAACTGTTTAACTAGAGGTTTTATTGTTAGGAAGTAGCGGAAAATTACTGCCAGAACTTGCCTGCTATTTTGTGCCTGCCATTGTCGTCGAAGTGGATGAATCAAAGTTTGGGAGGTCGAAATATAAGAGATAGGCCTTTGTCTGGTGGGTGGGTGTTCAGTGGCATGGAGCGGGAAAGCAAAATAATAGTTTGTGGTCCCTTTGGTGGACCAGCCAAGAAATGCAGACACCCTTGAGCCTGTGATACATTATATCGAGGCAGGGAGCGTAATCCACAGTAATTCATGTTAAGGATACAAAGATCTTGCCACTGTGGGGTATGTGCACCTCACTGTGAATCATTCAGAAAATTGTGAATCATTCAGAAAATTTTGTGGATCCGAAGACAGGTGCAGATACTCAAAAATTGAAAGGCTGTGGTGGGATATAGTGTGTTACGTTCTCCGTGGCGTAATTCAAAAAGAATATTTTACTCAATATGAATGTCTTTATTCTCCAGGTAAAAATTATGTATTTTGATGTTCAGTTTTGGTTTTTTAGTAACTAGCAAACTAATGTGTACTTATTTTTCCAGCACAAGAGGTCAGAGCGCTTCATAATTTCCTGCTTCAAGCCTCCAAACTGTATCCCCACCTGTCTACGTCTACGACAGGGCGAGTGAAATTTCTTCCTTTGTCAACGGAAGACCCTCAGCCTTCGACCTCCCAAACTTAAGGTAAGGATTTATTTGTGAATTGTGATTTATCTTTAGTTTGTAAACTGGGAAGGGGGTCTAGTGGTTGTGACCTGGAAATGGGGTCCGGGGTCTTGGCCCCGGCTAGGTGTTGTGACCTGGGAAGGTTTGTGACCTGGGAAGGGGGTCCAGTGGCTTGCCCCCGGCTAGGGGTTGTGACCTTGTAAGGTTTGTGACCTGGAAAATGGGTCTAGGGGTTGGCCCTTGGCTAGATGTTGTGATTTGGGAACTACTAGGTTAGGTTAGGTGGTTTTTTTATGTTCTGTACCCTTTTACAAATCTCAAATGTGTTAAATAATAATGTTTGGCCCATGTTCAGCCACTTACATGATACATGTATTTTTCCCACTGGTTATCTTGTTCTTATTTTGAATTTCTGACAATTATTATTGCTATAAATCACTTTTGACATTTCCCCACTGGGTCCCCCATAATTGTCTTCATATAAAGGGGTCCAGAAACTCATGAACGGGTGGTTTGCTCCAATAATCAAGGTCAGAAATGCATGGAACACAAGATAATGAGTAGGAAAAATTTATGGTTCATTTATTTGGCTAGAAATTAAAGTATATATTTACCCAAACTTGTGAAGGTTTTGACTTTAGGTACAATTTGTGAAGGTTTTTATAATCTAAGTAATCTCGTTCAGGGCAAAATAATCTCATCATTTAAGGGTTAAATTACTAGTGCAACTGGAATTTGGCAAGAAATTGAAGTATCATACATTTAGGCTTATGCGTTTAAGAAAGCAAATTTTCTGCAAAAAGAACTTGACGTTTAGCTCATTTTTTAATCACTTCCTTGAAATGCTAATTTTTTAACCTACATATCTTGGAATTTAAGTCAAATCATTTAACCAGGAATACTTTCTGCTTCAGTTACTGTGAAGTGTTTTAGTTACTTATTGAATTTTTTTTTTCTCTTTTTTTTTTTTTTTTTTTTTTAATAAAATGGCTTCTGGAAAAGTTTAGTTATAATACGTGACGATGTTTACTCAAACTTCTCCGGTCTTATTTTGCTTTCCTGGCGAATTTGACTTCACGTGATGTCATGTTACTGATAATAATTATTTGAATATGTAAAATAGGTTAAATTTGATATGTCTTCAAATTGGGAATAGTTAGGATGTTCTGAAAGAACTTTTTAGAAATTTTATGCAAGAAGTTTATGCAATTGGAATTAATGTACTGTGTTCCTGTTTTAATTTTATAAATATAACTTCTGGCTATTTAGATGCTACAATTTTGTTAGAGAATTATTTCAGCAGCTTTATACACAAGTAGTTAGGTGTTTTTTTACCAGGTGTTTTAGTCATGCAGTTCAAGTTGGTAAGCAAATTAAGATTCTTTCAAAGTGATATAGCCAGCCTAAGTTCTAGTAAAAATGCAGTAAGTTGATACTGCTATTACTTTAAAAGAAACATGTCTCAGTAGACATAATTAGTATATTCTCGCTGGTAATGAATGTATTCAAATTGTCTT
The DNA here is from genome assembly GCF_036898095.1 of Palaemon carinicauda. NCBI lineage: Eukaryota > Metazoa > Arthropoda > Malacostraca > Decapoda > Palaemonidae > Palaemon > Palaemon carinicauda. The sequence continues at coordinate 121,812,877 of NC_090740.1, read as the reverse complement.
ATAGTGGCAGAAATATTCGCACACATTAATTAAATGTCTTTTCCAGATTTTTTATGACCATGCTAAGGTGCTGAATCTTAGACGATGAACTCATTGCATACGAACCAGATTTTAAAATTTCATCCATCTGAAGTGGAGTTAATTTAATAAAAGAATATTTACCTTGAAATTTTCTCACAAAAATAACCTTCAGTGCTGGTAGGTGGATAAAACTTTACTTGGCCTTTGCTTAGTTTCATGGTTATTATGCAATAAAAGATTTTGAAAAAAAGGCAGCGCAAATTAATCTTCAAAACATGAAAAAAATAGTCATCGTTTATATTCGGTATCAGAAATGTGCTGGATTTTTTTAAGTAGGATTAGTCATTAATGGTGATATTTTTTCTAATATTTTTAAGCTACTTGACCGCAGCTTTATCAAAAGTGGTGCAGTAAAAGGGAAATTAATACATTCGAAATGGAAAAAAATATCAAACGTTCATTAGCTATCCGGCTCAATTAAAAAGAAATGTTGTAGACTTTTAAAAGCTTTTATGTATTTTTGGTGTTGGTTACCAGTTCGCAATTCTCGAATATAGCAAGTTTTGATGGGCAGACATGTTGCTGATAAATGTAAATGAACCCGAAATCTATACCTAAGTTGTCTACTATTTAAGAGAAAATCATAGAATGTAAACTGAAAATAAGCGACTTGGTGAAACATTTACCATCGATTGGTTTCCTGTTAACGATCAAAATAGTCTCCATCACCAATCCGTACTAGCCAGCATGGTGATGAAAACTGGCCAAACCCCAGATATGAATAAGAACATGTCTGAGGCCTTTGTGTAGCACTGGGCTAGAAAAGGCTGAATTTGTTGTATATTTTAGATTTAATAAGCTACTTTAGTGTTTTATTCTTAATTTTAGAATCTTTAAAAAAAATTTTACCAATTATTCGAGGAAACGTTTATCATATAACTGTCCTTACTGTAAAAGCTAAGATTTAAGTGCTTGCGTAAGATGGTGAATTTGTGCAACTTATATAGTTGTGAATGTGTGACTTGAAAGGTTGTGAATGTGTGACTTGAAAGGTTGTGAATGTGTGACTTGAAAGGTTGTGAACGTGTGACTTGAAAGGTTGTGAATGTGTGACTTGAAAGGTTGTGAATATGTTACTTGAAAGTTTTTGATGTGCTACTTGAAAGGTGGTGAATGTGTATAAATTGTAAGGTTGCAAATGTGTAAATTGTAAGAATGTGTGTTTATAACTTGTAAGGTTGTGACTGTGTATAACTTGTGACTGTGTATAACTTGTGACTGTGTATAACTTGTGACTGTGTATAACTTGCGAGATTATGCATGTGTATAACTTAGGAATGTATATAACTTGCAAAGCTGTGAATTTGTATAACTTAGGAATGTGTATAACTTGCAAAGTTGTGAATTTGTATAACTTAAGATTGCGAAAATATAGAATTTTTTTTTTTTGAGTGTTCAGATGTAAGAAAAATGGAAACTAGTTTCGCAATAAGGCATTTAATTTCAAAGGTAAGAGGAATTAGAAATTTGCTTTTCGTAAAATACATGAGTATTGTTTTTATTAAAATCTTTAATCTGATCCAAAGTGAAATAAGATATTTTGATTTAATACAGTTTAACAAATATTGCTTGTTACTTCCTAGGTAGTAAGCCGCCTACTGACAAAGATATGACTATTCATAACGTTAATATGTACACAATATGCTTTGATTTCTTTCAGGTGTATTTGAAACTCGTGTTTGAAACTAGGAAAGAAAGGAATCTCAAACAGGCTGAACGTTGAAACTCCAACAATAAAACGGATTTAACAAGAATTCAAGAACGAATTGACTGAGGAAAAAAAACAAATCGTGCATATTTTATTAATAAACGACTGTGGCAAAAATACTTTTAATTAACATTGTAAGTTACTGTAGGTGTTAAATATTAGAATGTATTTAATAACCTTTTTCAGATTTTTTTCTATTGGATTTTCTCATACCCAATTCTCTTCAGTTTTTTTTTATAACGATTTTCAAGCAGCGATTTTTATTCTAGTCTCTAATCTGCTATACTTAGGTCTTCTACCTCCTGCGTTGTCTAACGATCTTTTTATTGTTTTTTTTATTGGATTTTCTTAGGTTACTACTTTTACGTTATTAGGTTTCTTCTTGGTTTTAGATGACCCACTTTGATTCCAATTTTTCCTTGGAAAGATATTGGCATCCCAAGTATGAACTTTTGCAGAAAACGATGGTTGAAGGTTTGCAAACCTAAACCATGGCGTTTTATAAGGTGTTTGGAAATTTTTGCATTTTTTCTATACATTTTTATTTTATATTTTCTGTACGTTCGATGTTAATACTAAATTTTTATTTTAAACTTTTATTTCAAACTTATAGTGTGGGAAACCCAAATATTCTGCTTCCAAAGAATAACGAGAACATTTTTAAAGAAAACTTCATTTTTTCAAGTGACAGATGACAAAAAAATATATAGGAATTTTGTACAATGTGCTTCCTATGATGCTACTTTAAAATTTCACTACACAATTAGATAACAAACTTTTCTTGGTTGTCATTCATCTGATTCTGATTGAGAATCTTCGACTTCCGTATGAAGGACGGTGAATTAATTCTCAAATTTGATATGCCTCCTTAGTGTTCTCTAGCCTGAGGGTACACTTGGGCACTCTTGTATGTAATTTCCATTCCTCTTCTTTTGTTAAAGTATTTATAGTTTATATAGAAATTTATTTTAATGTTACTGTTCTTAAATATCTTTTTTTCCTTTCCTCACTGAGCTGTTTTCCCTGTTGGGGCCCCTTGGTCAGTAAATGGGTGCCATCTATTGGATCATCATCTGGAGATCGCTTCCACATACTGTGTAGTTTGTCGTTTTCATTTTGCGTAGACAGTCATGCCAGTGCGGTAACATTGAGCATCTAGGCCACTAATGCTGGAGAGCAGCAACTCATTTTTCTATGGCTTTTAGGTTTCATAAAAAGAAATATACAATGTTGTGGCCTTTGGCATTCCATGAACAGCACAAACAAATTATCCTATGATTTTGCTGCTGCCAAGGCCTGGTGTTTTTTTCTCTTCCCAGAACAGAAAGTCCTTTGAGAAAGTCAAACCTTTCTTCTGTAATCTGCAGTTATCTTACTTTGCCCTTTCTGGATTCATAATCATACCGCTGTATAGCACGTAAGCCATGCAAGCTTTAGCGTACCAGACTAAGTTTGCCACGTTATTAATATGTCTGTATCGCCTTATCTGATGACCAGCTAATTTCTGACCATATCATCAGATCTACCTGTTGAAGGAACAAAAGGATCATGTTTTTGCTTGTGCTCCCAGCAACATTGCTACCACATCTGATTTGGTATAGGTGTGTGTAGATTCTTGTATCTGCTTCTATATGGCCATAACAATATATGGGAACTTTTGCATCATGCACTGTATCCACTTTTTTTTTTTTTTTTTTTTTTTTTTTTTTTTTTTTTTTTTTTTTTTTAGCTCTGCTGCTTTTGAATGGGTCGCTATTACCCTCACCTTTTATCACTTCGGCATATTTGTTATAATTCTTGAATCAACTTTGATTAGGGATGTTTAGTAGGTCTTAAATTTAAGGCTGGTTTTAATGTATTGAAGTCGAATTTGTGCACTTGAAATTACACTACAACCCCTTGATTCTACTTTTAGTCTCTGTTCAATGTCTTTGTTCCTTTCATATGCATAGAAAACTGCATGAACTTCACCGGTATGTCTTGAACATAATGATCAAAATAATCTCTGCCAGGCCATCATATACATTTGGGATTTCTGAAGGTAAAGCTTGCATAATTGCCATCATATCATGACATCAATTTCATCTGGGACATCCAATCATTCAGAAGATTGGCTAAGGGTAACATGAGTGTTTTATTCATTGAACCATCAATACTTGCTAAAGACGGAGGCAAAGATATCAGAAATTATTCAGGAACCCTTGTCAAATCTATGTACTGATTGTAGGTTAGGTATAAAAGTCGACCAAGCAAATCACTGATTTTTCAGTATAAATGCTTTGTCATGTTTCCCCTCAAATTTTCTTGTAACTGTTGCACTGACTAGATTCTTCTCTACTGAGTTTTTCGTATTGCCAGGGTCTTTGTTGCAGACCCACATATCTTAATTAGCATGCCTCACCAGTCTGTATAAACTAAGATTCTCTTATGCATCAGCCTTACTTCAGTTAATATTAACTCAAGACTCAAAAGACAGTGGTACATAATGTAGAAAGCACCAAACACAACAAATGCATAATCACTCAGGATTAAAACTTTTAATCCTGTCTCACAATAGAAGTGCAGGCTTGGCAACGTCTAGAATGTGTCTTAGGGATTTACCTTCTCTCCCACGTTCACCTATAACCTGAGACTTTGGGTTAAGGTTTGACTAAATATATTTTTGGGGTAAGACTGTTTTGCACAAACACCACTGAGGTGGTATGAGGCCTGGTAAAAAGATTTAAATCCTTACCACATTGCCATTTATTGATAATTTCTCAATGACGTATGATTGTGGTCCAATTTCAGTAATGTTAAATTCAAAAGTGCCTAATTTTAACCTTTTAAGCACTGACTCCAAGTCAGGTTCATTTGCTACCAATGTTCTTTCATTTGCCATCTGCGTTTTTCAAGGAAATATTTTGTTCCCCTTGTCAAAAGATGAGGTACAATTTTTTTTTTTTTTTTTTTTTTTTAGTTCTGATATTGATTGTTCTTAGGGTACTTGAGCTTTTTCAAAATTCGAGAATATTTTTGTATCATAACCCTTGTATATCATGGTGAGAACCTTTTACAGGCAACTTGTCAGTGTGTTCATCATGACTGTCCATGCAAGTGATTTTCAACAAAACTAACTGGCAAGGAATTAAGTTTTCCAGGATATTTTTTGCTGATGCTGCTTATTACTTTTCAGCATTATGGTATCCAATGAAATGACCACAATTTTTTATACCACCTTAAATTTTCCTGGATCCTAGCATTGACTTCAGTCCTAGAACCATATGCTTATAGTTTTCACTTGACTCCTGGTGGTTTTGTATATATGTAGTTTCATATGTATGTCATCTTACAAAACTTCCTTTCGCCCCAGTATTGATTGAGTCTTTTGTAAAAGTGAAGCAGCTCTTCAGGATTATTTTTTTTTCCCACAAGGGCAAAAGTAATAATTTTTAAAGATGTTTTATTCAAGCTCAAATATCTAGACTTCAGTACAAAGCAACGTATGTTATTTTTTTGTTATTTTTTTCTTCGCATCTGCATTAAATTTCTTTCTAAAAGGAGAAATAAGGTTTTCCAGCAAATATTAGCATTTTGAAGATGGAATTTACGTCTTTTTTTTTTTTATCCCCCAAGTTCCAATTACTTCTTCCAACAACACAAGGGGGAAAAACGACTTTTGTATGAATATTTTAGGCCCAATAAATCTCTGCAATTCATAAGTTGTATTTTTTTTAAGAACTTCTTGCATCCCATCATCACTAACTTCACTGAAACTTTTCGTCTCAAACATATCTTCTTTTGCTGGAATTATGATGCACTCTTGGTATGGAAATCAACGTGATCATATTCATTTCCGTTTAAGACTTGGATCCCATTGGAAAGGTTTTCCTATGGTTTCTTGTTTTTTTTTTAACCCCTTTTTTTATTAGCATTACTCACACGGCTTTTGAGAGAGAATGCATTTGTTTCAAAACATCAGTACTTGCTACATTTTTTGACGACCTAGTGTTAGCACACCAAACATCAGTCGGTCTTTATATGTATTATCGGGTCTACTCATAGAAAAAACTATCATTGGTTCAGGGTACCATGGTTCATGAAAAACATCTGTGATCAATCTGGAACTTAATTTTCTACCTTTGGCAGCAGACATGACCTGAACAATATAGATTCCTCAATGAGATTACATGAAATGATTACATGAAATAATTTCTCCCAATCTTTCAATATATCTCAACTTTCTTTAATTTTATTTTACTTGTAAGCTGCTAAAGATATCAGTATCGACAGTGCTTGTTACAAAATGTGACGTGCTTACAAATTAAGAAATAAGTGTTGAATTTGTAGGTGGGTTGACTTGAAAATAACTTGCAATTTGAAATCAATAGACCCCAAAAATCCTGCAATATTTCTTTCTACAGATGACAACTGGTATTTGTAGATCTTTAGATTAAAGTTTTGGCTCTAAATTGGTTGATCTCTACATAATCTTGGTTTTCGTGACTTAAGTGTTTAGTTTTTTCTTATTTCCAAAAGTATATTCTTGGGCAAATGGATCTTATGCCTTTGAGGCTGATTTGGGCTTTAACACGTGAGGTTATTTACATAAGACCTTTCGTGGTGTATTTAGATTGCTGGTTAGTTTGATAAGTGCTTTTAATAAAATAAGTAAATAAATCATTCTTGCTAATGACTTCTAAAGGAACGAAATAAATTAATGTTTTGCATTTTAGCTTGCGAGGCTTTAACACGCTTGAAATAGTTTAATAGGTAGCTTAATGTGAATGAAAGTGTACTTTGTGTTCTTTTAAGATTTTATGTAAAACTATTGAAAATCCTTTTCAACCTACCTCATTGTTGTCTATTGATGTGTAAATTTAGGCTAAATAGTTACGAAATAAGTTGGTTTTTATTGGGTACTTTACTAATAAAGTTTAGGAGTGAAAGGAAGTTGAATAGAAATGCTTGAAAGGGGTTAAATTGCAATATTTAGACATGCTAGTAATCGCCATTTAATATTTTAAGTTTAAGACATCTTTGCCAATGTGAAAATTTTATGTAATTTTGCCCTTGCTGGAAATAATCTTAAAAAAAACTAATTTCAATTAAACTTACACGGGAGATTTTTCTTAGTATTCGCACACTCAATGTTAAATTTCGTTTCCAGGTTTTAAGGCGACCTTGATGACAGAGGAGGTTGAAAGGATGTAAGCTCAGTGTTTTGTACCAGATAAATATTTAAGATTTTCATCCAATAAGAGAGGACTATTATTCAGGTATTGTAGAGTGATGTTAAGTATTAATTTGCTGCCATTTCACCGGTGGCAGCGAACATTGGTATTCGATGTCTGTAAAAGCTATTTGCAAATAATTTTATTCCAACGTTCATTCTGTATTACAAAATAGAATACTAAATGTAGCATATGCATATAAATTAGGAAATCAATACATATTCTGTGTACCAATATGTGGGGAGCTGTGTACATTATTTTTGAAAGATTCATTGCTGTAACTTTAAATGTTTAATAATTAGACTATAGCAAATAATACCAAATCTGCAAAAGGAAAATGTTATAGAAACTTAACGTTTTATGTGAATAGGTAGTTACTGAAATATGAAGCATAACCTGTTAAATTCTTTTTGTAAATTTCCTTGAAAAATTAAACTTAGATTGATAGAATTGTTGGATCAGGTTGAGGGGGGAATAGTGTTGTCAAATATTTACTGGTAATTGGCAACTTTTAGGTCCTTTTGGGTGTATAATATGTATGTATGCCAGGTATTTCTAAGATTTTTTTTTCTCTTGAAATTAAACAAGGTAAGCAACGAGATAATCGGAAAATAGCCTTTTAAAAATACTGTATCATTTCAGATTGCAGTTTAGTGCAAGTTAAATTTGGCCTTCAATGGATGAGAAGAAAGGATCTATTTAGTAAAGATAAGGTAAATTTTACTTTTCGATCTTCTTAAATATTTGTATATTTTGTTTTTTAAGATAATTCCCTTACGCAAAATGTAATTTCGAACGAAGATAAGAGGGAATGATAAAATTAGCATTTTATGAAAATTGAGAAAAGGGATTAAAGTTTATTTTAAAAAGAAACGGTGTTGGTTCTATATTAAGTATAAACTCTTAATGCTTATATAATGGGAAAAATGCATAGACCAAGTAGAACCTCAAAACAGTTTAGGATTGTTGATAACCAAGTTTTAATATCATAACAAAAGAGGAACGAAAATAAATATGGTTATATCTAAACCTAAATTTTTATTGTCATGTAGTATCACATATTTTGTGTATCTGTTGAGATACAGATGGGGTTATTCAAAGCAGGTTTTATATTGTCATGTAGTATCACACATTTTGTGTATCTGTTGAGATACAGATGGGGTTATTCAAAGCAGGTTTTATATTGTCATGTAGTATCACACATTTTGTGTATCTGTTGAGATACAGATGGGGTTATTCAAAGCAGGTTTTATATTGTCATGTAGTATAACATATTTTGTGTATCTGTTGAGATACAGATGGGGTTATTCAAAGCAGGGTTTATATATTTAGGTGAAATTTATGCTTGATTTTCTTTACTTTCAGATACTGTGTACACTACTAATTTGGATGGAGGATAAGAGTAATACCAAATTCAACCTTAGTTTTCTAGCAGAAAGTGTGGTTAATCGATGTAAACTAAGTTCATCTTGGTTTATCTATTAGAAAATAATAAAAGACAGTTGGACGATTAGTAAAACAAGAATGAGAAAATTAGGCATAGTGTAGTTAACAAATAAAAGAGAAGTTTAACTTTAAGCTTTTTATTAATACCAAACAGTATACTAAACAGTATATACGTAAAATTAAATAAAGCTCTTTATTTAATACCAAACAGTATATACGTAAAATTAAATAATAATAAGCGCGTTCTCTTCTGCTGCATTCTCCCTTTCTCGTTCTCTTCTGCTGCATTCTCCCTTTCTCGTTCTCTTCTGCTTTTTTTTTTTCCTTTCTCGTTCACTTCTGCTGCATTCTTTTTCTTTTCTCGTTATCTTCTGCTGCATTCTTTTTCCTTTCTCGTTCTCTTCTGCTGCATTCTTTTTCCTTTCTCGTTCTCTTCTGCTGCATTCTTTTTCCTTTCTCATTCTCTTCTGCTGCATTCTTTTTCCTTTCTCGTTCTCTTCTGCTGCATTCTTTTTCCTTTCTCGTTCTCTTCTGCTGCATTCTTTTTCCTTTCTCGTTCTCTTCTGCTGCATTCTTTTTCCTTTCTCGTTCTCTTCTGCTGCATTCTTTTTCCTTTCTCGTTCTCTTCTGCTGCATTCTTTTTCCTTTCTCGTTCTCTTCTGCTGCATTCTTTTTCCTTTCTCGTTCTCTTCTGCTGCATTCTTTTTCCTTTCTCGTTCTCTTCTGCTGCATTCTTTTTCCTTTCTCGTTCTCTTCTGCTGCATTCTTTTTCCTTTCTCGTTCTCTTCTGCTGCATTCTTTTTCCTTTCTCGTTCTCTTCTGCTGCATTCTCCCTTTCTCGTTCTCTTCTGCTGCATTCTCCCTTTCTCGTTCTCTTCTGCTGCATTCTCCCTTTCTCGTTCTCTTCTGCTAGATCTTAAGTCATCTGGATTCGTAGCCGGAGCAAATAAATCTTATCTCCAGAATCATAGAATCATGGGTATGAATAACACGCAACATACTTAGAGATCTCCAGATAAGTTCTCATAACTTTCTTAATTAAAGAACAAAAGAACGTAGGATGCAAGAACCTAAAGATCTTTTCTGTGCTTCGTTATTAAAAAGCTGAGAACTTATTGGAGATCTATGTAGAAGAGTTGCGATTAATTCACTACACCCTGAAAAGAAATAAAAAAATAGTTTTGTACCATGTGTGTGTGATTTCATTAACATTTCAAAAGGTATTGAACATTTTACAAGCTAAAAAATAATGAGTTACACCTAAAGAGGATTTGACTGATTTTTAACGAGGTTAATTTAAAAATAACGAATAAAATATTGAAAGTTTTAGCAACATACAAAATTATCACCATTGTAATAAGCAAATTTGACTTTAAAAAGTTGAATTTCAAAATGAACAATATCCGACTTTTGAAGAAAGTAATTTCAAAATGCACAATCTGACTTTAGAAGAAAGTTTAATTTCAAAAGGTAAAATTTCCAAATGTTCAAAGATGACAAGACTCAAATTTATTTAAATCGGAGAGACTAGTGAAAAACAATGGTTTGAAAAACTTGCTAAAACCCGGCCAATATAACTCAAAGCTGAGAAAACACTTTACTAAAGAACACTATCCAAAACGTTCAATCAACACTATCCAAAACGTTCAATCATCAGTATACAACGTAGCTACGCTTAAATCATGTCACAGTAGCATTAAAAAAAAAAAACTTTTAGAAGTTATATTAGAATATACTGCTAAGTCTTATATCCAATCACTTGCTAATGCAATGTGGTAGAGACCATGAAAAACTAACTTAATCAGCTTGACTTTAAGGCTCAACTTTTCATTCAAGTTTAATGAAACTCAGGACAATATTCCACAAAAGCTCAAACTCAATAGCTTCAGACTTGTTAACTTCATGCTTCATAAGTTTTGAATATTAAATTTTTTGACTAGCAACCGCAATTTTATAACAGTTTATCCAGACTAAGTTTCTGTTTTTTTCCTGTAAACCTTACAGCTTAAAAAGACACTAGAAATTTAGAGAGACTTGCCTATGAAAGACTACCGAATTCATGCTAAATTTACTTTGACCCAAGTGTTTTAAAACTTAGACATCAAAATATTCCAGAGAAAAAACCAATAGCTGTAAAACTGACGAGACACCGGCATAAATGAGATCTAAATAACACTATCACGCTATTCTTTCAAGCACCATTGTTAAAACTGTTAGCTTTAACATCTCAACTTTATATACTTAAACTTATTAATTCATTTATATATCTATTCTACTCATCAAATACGCTTTCATTGGAGTACATATGAAACTAAATACACCCTAACCAGCTTACTATCAGGGAAAACTTACTTATCAACTAAAGTTATATGTATCAACTAGTTACATAAAAAATTAAAGTATCCTGAAAACTTTGCAACCAAAGTCGAAACGTTACCTATTTACATTATGTAACTAATTCAAGAAAGATGTCTTTGTACTCGCTAGATTTGCCTGTTATCCAGAAAAATTATAAACCAAAATCAGACTTATGACTGATCACTACACATCAGGTATGATAGAAAACCTACCAAAATTTAACTTAAAATCTCTAAATTACACAGTTGCTAAAGTTTTGATATAAATTCACTATTAAAAAAAACCGAAATATCGTTGAAATTTACGGTAAAAATGCAAGACACTAAATTACTACAAAAGAAAAATACTTATGGGTTATATGGAAGCTTAAAAACTAATCCAATTTATTCCAGTTCTGAAAATCCTATCAATGGAAACAAAATTAAGTTTTGGAGCGCACCGAATGAAAATTTCCAGGATATACTACAACTCTTTGAAATAATAAAAATTTTCAATTTTTTTTTTCTTTGCACGTACGTAACCAAAAACTTGGATTTAGTTAAACCCCTACAAGATAAGCAGTTTCTAATTTATTACCCCTAAGTAATATGATTACTTTACTAGATGAAAGACACGTTCACAACCTAACTTATAACCAAGGGTTCAGCCATCAAGAATGGCAGGTTCAAGACAAAAGCCGGTTAAAAAGGTCATAGTTGAATTTTTTTTTTAATTTTGAAAAATTGACACTACGGTATCACTTTGATTAATAAAAATCAAAACCAAAACGTTTGATGCTAAACACTACTGATGAGGTAACCGGCATTTTCCAGCAATTAAGAACACTGGCTATCTCTTCCAGACATATAAAAATGAAAAGATCCCTACACAAAACTGCAACTCAATTTGAAATCATTCCAAAACATAGAAATTCTAACTCTCAAACCCTGAAAACAAATTTGTAAAAAAAAAAAAAGCTTACCTTCAAAGCCCATAAAATGGCGACGATTACTGGAACCACAGATCTAAGAGAAAAGATACAAACACGATATGCAAGTGCCTTGAGCAGCTAGGTAAAGGTGTGAATATGTCTGACTCGCAACACGCACTGACATTGCTTCCTGATTTCTTACCGTTTACAGTTCCCACTTTGCCGGCTTTCTTTCCAGTTTCAACCAATCAGAAGGATCCGTGTTACTATTTCGAGACAAAGAATGAGGAAACGACTCCTGATTGGTCGAGGGACTAACAAGGAATCTTTAAGAAAACAGTTACTTTCGAATGACGTTACGTCACCACTTACAAACCCAGTGGCATCTGTTGGCTACAACTTTAACCATCAGTGAAAAAATCATATATTCAACATTTAATAAGGAATCAACTCTTTATCTTCAGGGAAATATTGTTGCGTAAAAAAATTAATAAAGGTTGTTGATCTAAATAGTGCATTGGGGACCATGTACAATATCTTAGTCAAATTTTCCTTTTTTGTTTAAAGTGACACAAATATTCCACTAATAGTTCTTTGGTGTTCCCCCAAAAATGTTTAAGTTTCCTATTGGGTTACAACAATTTCAGATTCCCTCGTCCCTATTATCATGTTCATAATATTTCATTATTTCTAATTTTTAATTAATTCCTCTTGTGTACCACAAGCTGCTTTCCCTATATTAGATCCCTTAGACTTGGAGAATTTTGGTTCTCAAATTATGTTTGAACTTTGAAGTCTGCATTGTAATAATAATAATAATAATAATAATAATAATAATAATAATAATAATAATAATAATAATAATAATAATAATAATAATAATAATAATAATAAACGATGAAGAAAATTTTCACGTGCACAATCATGTGAGTTCTCTCTCTCTCTCTCTCTCTCTCTCTCTCTCTCTCTCTCTCTCTCTCTCTCTCTCTCTCTCTCTCTCTCCTAAACCCTAAGATCTTATGTAAGTTGTATAATGCTATTAACAGATTAATCATATTTATTGTAAAAAAACGGAGACAGAAAAGACATGTTTGTTGTTATTATCCAGTGGAAGGTACTGAGTTGAAGTGAAAATAAGCATTAAAGATTTACTTATTTTTTTGAGCCTTTTGATCACTTCTGTTCTTTCGTACTGATGGAGATATTATTACAGAGTTCATCTGGAGCAGGGACTTGGTAGAGCGCATACCTTTGCAAACGCCACATTTGTGACCATGGTTAAGCAAACAAATCGGATGCTAATGGCTTAGTAGTAACGAAATCTGTACTTTTTGCAAGTTCATTAGCCCTGCTGACCTTTGAACTGAAACCGCTAACAGGGGTACTGACTTAACCATATCATATTGTATATCTCAAGTTAGGCAATTAAATCATGCAACTTTTGGCACTAGTTTCAGAGACGTTCTTAACCTTTTTGTTACCTCGACCTCGACCTTTAACCCAATCATTCCCAAAATATAATCAATTGGTAGTTGCTGCTGGTTAGGCTTTTATATAACCAAATTGCGTCTGTAGCAAGAGTTATTCAGTTATTTTGGGATGTTTCTTAGTTAACCATTAAAAATAACTGGTTAATTAGATGAAATATCTTATATACGGGAACTAATTCTATATATTACCATCGTATCGTTCATATATTCTTATATTATCATCACTAAAATCTAGTAGCCGTGGTGGAATTTACTTAAATGTTGATACAATTGATAACTTAAAAAGGCAACCCTTCGTACTTTAACTTCATTATCCTTAGCCTTTCAATTTCTCTCATGAAATATTTATTTTTAGCATACCATTCTTCGTCGATGATAATTTTTTTTTTTTATCCAATCCTCTTCTTCAGCATACTTCTCGTCGAAGGCTTGTATACAGACTAAGGTATGCTATAGTCAGGGTTTAAACTTTCAAGGCAATTACCTTAGTTTCAGGTAATTTGCATGGTTTCAAAGTAATTTTTAAGTAATGATATTTGTAAGGTAATTTTGGTTTCATAGCGTGACCCCCCCCCCAAAAAAAAAAAAACGGTCATCACCAAAAATCGAATAACTTCCAAAACTTTATTTAGATTGACACATAACTTCAGCTACATTAGGTCAAGCCTGTGTAGCAGACATCATCAAAGTTTCAAGTCTGTACAGCAAAAACTCTTTGTTTCACTTGCTCTCCAATATGTGCTCCAAATGAGCTCCCCAGCGCTGCAGGCAAATTTGGATCCGGTGGGCAAAGTTCTCGATAACCCTATCCCATTCCTCCCTTGGGATCACTCTTATTGCTCCTGTGATTGCTGCCTTCAGGTCAAGGATAGTCTGGGGGTTGTTTCCATATACCCTGTCCTTAAGGTATCCCCAGAGATAAAAATCTGGGGGGTTCAAGTCCGGTGAATGCAACGACCACTCCGGGTCACACCTGCCGCTGATCAGTCGGTCAGGGAAACGCTGCTATAGCCATGCCATTGATTCGTTTGGAGTGTGGGGGTGGCACCATCCAGCTGGAATCACTGGAGGACCCTGACGACTCCTCTCCATTGAACAAGTGTTGTCCAGAACTTGCCAGGCACCTGGACATATCGCTGGGTGTTGATTGTCACAGACCGCTCGTTGTTGTCCACGAACCAGAATGGTCCAATGATGCCATGTTTGGAGATGGTGACCCAGGCAGTGCACTTCACCGAGTGTAATGGCCTTTGTAGACAGTGCTCAGGGGCTGTACTACCCCAGAAGATATTGTTTTTCGAGTTCACGTGACCTGACAACATAAAATGTGCCTCGTCCTAAAACCAGACATATGCCTTTAACCGAAAATATGCCTCAACTATAAATTTCTTTTCCTCAGTAGTTCATCGCATCTCGAAGGTCGAATTTAGTAGACTCCTAGAACATTATTTTTTCTTGATAAATCTGAAAAATAAAAGGAATTCATTATTTATTGCAAAAGTTATTCAAGTTTAGGCGATGACCATTTTTTGGTGTCACCCTGTACTAGGTTCAAATTTAAGGAAACTTCCTTGAATTTGAACCTAGTGCAGGGAAGAGTTTTAAGGTAATCTAGGGTGAAAAGCAGGAGCATCTAAGGTAATAGCTACATGTTCAAGTTTAAACCCTGTCTATAGTAACCATCTGCGTCTCCATAAAACCAAGAATATGTTTATGTAAGTCACTTCTACACTAAATGTGTACTGATAACGCTGTGACTTAATTAAGCTCGACTCACACATACCAGTTATGGGAGTCGTTTAGCAATATGGCGACGATTAAAAATTTTTTTGATAAAACGACACGTTTTATGGGACTTTTTTTGGTATGGCTCTCCAAGTCAAATCCTTGAATTATCTTTTTAATGATCCATGCAATAAAAATAATATATATATATATATGTATATTATATATATATATATATATATATATATATATATATATATATATATATATATATATATATATATATATATATATATATTAATTATAGAGGGCGTTTTGCATTGAAAATTTACTTATTAAATTGTTGGTGGGATGTATTTGAATGGAGTCTTGCTCTTGAAAAAAATTCAAGGTTTTTTCTAACTTTAGATTTTTTTTTTGCCTGTCATCAAAGGAAACATTAATATTAAAGGTAAAAATCTCACGTAATATTGTCTGGTCTATTAATAAACTACCGTTTTATTTGCTAAAACCAGGTTGTTTTGATAATGCTTTTATTGGACAAAAATATCAAACAAAATTGACCATTTGCAATCTAAAAATGATTTAAAACCTCATGTTCAAAGAAGTTATTGAAAACCATGACTTTATGAGATCTTTTCTTTGTAAAGTATTGATTACTCAACTTTCTTGCATATCCGGAATTTTAATTCAAAACATTTGTTCCAGAACTGAAAAAATTCATTCACTACATACGTAGCATCCATTCTATGGAATTTTAAGTAAATTCTTTATATTTTCTCTGTTAAATAATGTCCCAATTTTAGAACCTGATGCTGACTAAAACAATACCTTTTTTTTAGTATTCAAGCCTAGAGTATATCAACGTAATTTTTAGGAATATATTTCTCATTAAAATGTAATTAGATTGATCATTACACTGTTAAAAAAAAACATAATCTTAAACGAAAATTCTCCGTAAAAATATACAGTTCTCAGTCGTATTTCAGTAAAATACAGGAGACCGTCATTTTTACCCTACTTTGTTATTAACTTTCAGGGGTTGGTGACCTTAATATCACTCCTTTATATCAAAATATTATTTTCTAAAACGGTAAATGCCTGGCAACATTTATACCAGGATTTTCACTGTTTTTTAAGCAAATTTTTAACACTATAATACTAACATCTTAATGAGCAAATTGTTGCCCTAATCAACATTTCTCTTGGTGGCAATGAGACAATTGTTATTTAAGTAGGATTTTGATTTGCACTAAACGAAAATTTAATGATCAACGAACAGATTTTTTAATATATATGTTCACGTATGTTTTTAGGCTCCTCACATTTCTGTATAAGTATATTTTCTCTTTTCTTGTCTATGGTATATTTGTTTGTTTCATCTGAATGTTTTCGTGTCACCACGTCTACTTACATAACAAAACATTTTCCAATACTTTTTAAAAGTTTGCTAGATTGAGAAAAGAAACTATTTTCCCTTTTCATCTTACTCCTTTTATGGAGTCTCACTTTTTCCCCCTTTTCTCAGAAATTTTTCTTTTCAACATTGTGCCATTGTCCCTTTTATGACGTGTATTACTCCGAGAAAAAGTTTTACGGGTCGTAAAGTTCCAGGGACGTCCACTCTATTCGCTAACTTTCTCTAAGGAGACAAAACCACAGACTTCACTCCGTTTTCCCTCCTTTTCTCTCTCTCTCTCTCTCTCTCTCTCTCTCTCTCTCTCTCTCTCTCTCTCTCTCTCTCTCTCAATATGAGTTTATGGAACTAAACCACATACTTCAACCTAGCTCTCTCTCTCTCTCTCTCTCTCTCTCTCTCTCTCTCTCTCTCTCTCTCCTCTCTCTCTCTCTCTCTCTCTCTCTCTCCAGTATGAAATTATAGAACTAACACAGACTTCACCATAGTTCTCTCTCTCTCTCTCTCTCCTCTCTCTCTCTCTCTCTCTCTCTCTCTCTCTCTCTCTCTCTTTATTTAATGAGTTCATAGAACTAAACCACAGACTTCATCTCTCTCTCTCTCTCTCTCTCTCTCTCTCTCTCTCTCTCTCTCTCTCTCTCTCTCCCCAGTGTGAGTTTACAGAACTAACCTAAGAGTTCTTTAATAAGTCATAGACTTCACCCTAGTTCTCTCTCTCTCTCTCTCTCTCTCTCTCTCTCTCTCTCTCTCTCTCTCTCTCTCTCTCTCTCTTCGATGTTTATGGAACTAAAGCGTTCATAATATACTTATAAACCACAGTCTTCTCCTCAGTTCTCTCTCTCTCTCTCTCTCTCTCTCTCTCTCTCTCTCTCTCTCTCTCTCTCTCTCTCTCTCTCTCTCTCTCTCTTCGATGTTTATGGAACTAAAGCGTTCATAATATACTTATAAACCACAGTCTTCTCCCCAGTTCTCTCTCTCTCTCTCTCTCTCTCTCTCTCTCTCTCTCTCTCTCTCTCTCTCTCTCTTATCGATATGAGTTTATGGAACTAAAACGTTTATAATCTACTTAAAACCCACAAACTTCATCCCAGCTCTCTCTCTCTCTCTCTCTCTCTCTCTCTCTCTCTCTCTCTCTCTCTCTCTCTCTCTCTCTCTCTCTCCAGTATGAGTTGATAGAACTAAAACATTTACAATTTACTTAAAAATGTCAATTAAAATGAAATAAGATCACCACAGAAGAAACCGTATTGTATTCGAAATAAAATTGCCTTTAGGCAAAAAAGATTTATTAATTGGACATATTTATCAAATCATACCAAAAGAGGTAAGGGTATCGGGTATAGAAAAAAAAAAGAAAAAAAAAAACTCATCTGAAAGTCTATTGCCTAATGGCTCAAAGAGATGAATGCAAAAAAAAAAAAGAAAGAAATTTTTAGGAATAAGTTTTTACCAAAGGTGGACTTTCAACTATCTCTTTCATATATAAACTATGAATGCTTTTAAAGATAGTTTTTCATTATAATTTATGGAGATGTAGTTTTAAAACATAAGAAATACTTTCATGATATTGTTATTTCCTATAATGAACTGCGTCATGACGGCCTTATTCTAACGAAAATTTTTTGAGTTAGGATACCATTATGGTAAAATTACTTTCAGTTCCGTTTTGTATGTATACCCATATTGTTTTAATTATCATTATTGTTATTGTTATAATTTTCATCATAGCTATATTTGTAGATATAAATAGTATTTTATTACTATTGTTGTGGGTTAATCTAAAAAAAACACACATAACTGTACACGACCCTCAGACACATTGTAAAAAGCAACCAAGTATGAAACAGAAATTCAAAATAGGACACTAAAACTATAAAATAACCCAACAAAGAAAAATTAGTCAACAATAGAATAAAATATGAATGAAACCATTATTTACTTATCCAATAAAGCGCGTTTGCTCAAGGTTTGGTCTGAACAAGTTCAAATAACATGAATATGGAGATACATACACACTCCGTTTACATAAAAATTATACTTCCTGTATGCCAATAGGAATTGAGCCCTGTAAAGAAAAAAAAACAGGGATATCCAAATAAGAAGTTTATTTTAGGATATGATGGAGGTCAGAGTCCAAGGATTGGTCCAACTTCTGGAAATTCTTTATGCCAACTAAATGACATTCAAATAGATCAGAAACTAGACAAGAGTTAGAAATATATCGAGCTTCAAGGCTTTTCAAGACACTAGTGGAGATTCAGATGAAGATATGACAAAAAAAAAAAAAAAAAAAAAAAAAAGGACAAAAATTTAGACTAAAATATTGTCTATGGATCAAGAGATTTCTTAACCTCTTCAAATACACAATACTGTATATCAAGGCTGGTTACAAATACTAATGTTCTTGTTGGTTACAAATACTAATGTTCTTGTTGGTTACAAATACTAATGTTCTTGTGACGACAATGATGGTTGTTTTTGTAGTAATCGAAACATAAATAATGAAAGGATCTTGATAGGTGATACAATGTCTAAGACCTTCTAAAAGTTATAATTCACGTTTCATTTCATTAACCCACGTTATCTATACACAAATACTCCTTTTACTTTCATAATCAAAATGTTACAATACTTCTCCCTATGTACAGTAACTGTTTTCAACTAAAAATAAAACGTTTTTTTTTTCATCATTTTCAACTTCATGTAAAACTAAAAAAAAAAAAACTGACTTAATAGTTTAGTTTAGGAATTGTTATCATTAGTAGAATGATGATAATTGTACTATTATTATTATTATTATTATTATTATTATTATTATTATTATTATTATTATTATTATTATTATTATTATTATTACTATTATTATTATTATTATTATTATTATTATTATTATTATTATTATTATTAAAAGCCAAGCTAAAATTCTAGTTGGAAAGGCAAGATGCTATAAGCCTAAGGCCTCCAACAGGGAAAAATAGCCCAGTGGGGAATGAAAACAAGGAAATAGATAAACTGCAAGAGAATAAATAATCAAAATTTAATATTTCAAGAACAGTAACAGCATTGAATTAGATCTTTTATATATAAACTAAAAATTTCAACAAAACAAGAGGAAGAGAAATAAGATAGCACAGTGTGCCCAAGTCTACCGTCAAGCAAGAGAACTCTAACCCAAGACAGTGGAAGGCTATGATACAGAGGCTATGGCACTACCCAAAACCAGAGAACAATGGTTTGATTCTAGAGTGTCCTTCTCCTAGAATAGCTCCTTACCATAGCTAAAGAGTCTCTTCTACCCTTATCAGAGGGAAAGTAGCCACTAAACAATGACATTGCAGTAGTTAACCCCTTGTGCAAAGAAAAATGTTTGGTATTCCCAGTGCTATTAGGTGTTTGAGGGCAGAGGAGAATGTGGAGAGAATCGGCCAGACTATTCTGTGTATGTGTAGGTAAAGACAAACTGAGCTGTAACCAGAGGGAAGGATCTAATGTAGTACTGTCTGGCCAGATAATGGACCAAATAATTCTCTAGCGGTAGTATTTCAAAGGGTAGCTAGTACCCTGGTCAACCTACTACCTCTAAAAACTGTTTATCCAAAGTTGTTGTCAGTAAGTTCAGCTCTGAGACTTTGAGGTAGGAGTTTTCGAATAGGTTCTAGCCTAGATTATTCAAATACCTTTCATGTTAAATTCTAAAAACATTGCATTAAATACAGAGATTCATATTATAGGATAATAAGCCAAGTAGCATGACCTGTTTTACCTTTAAACAATCAAGCTGGCTTTATTTCACTGCATTTACCGTATGTAGTCTATAGACATGGTTCAATTTGGATTTCTTTGGTGGACCGAATTCTCTACTCTTCAAATGAAAAATTGGCTTCACATCATTAGTTTACTGCATTTTTTCTTTTCTATCTCATGGGAAAATTCTTTTGACGTTAACTACTTCTGCAAGTATACAAGGTAGATACCTGCTTCATGTTTGTATATTTAATGACTTATCTAAAAAGTCACTATTTTTCATCTCTTTACAGGAGGACCATCCGCAGTGCGGCAGTGTGTTCTGTAATGTCCCCAGTAAGAACTTCTGTGGACATCATTATTGCCGGAGGCACGCAGCATGCAGAGCCTCCAGAGGTGTTCTCCGCTATTGGGACGCTCAGGTTTGTACAGTTTGTTTGAACCTGATTACTTAGGCTTTTGCCGACCCTAAGTCAACGGAGTCAAGGGATGCTGCCAGGGAAACGTTACGATCCTGGGTGAGGGGTTTTCAGAAAAACACCTCAGGTCCCTACCTTCCAAATGAGAAGATGAGGGCCTACCTTTTCCCTAAAGCATCGGCTGATGCAATCATCCCCCAGCCTCAGGTGGAGATACCAATTGCCCTGAATCCGGTAGATTCTGAAGTCTCAGCCGCCCTTCAAGACATCCAAATGGACGATAGGATGTCGGAGGTGTCGGATTCTACTGAGAAGGACCTTCTAGGAGAAGGTCAGGAGGAGGAGCTGTTTCAGACTCCTCAAGTAGAAGAGCAAGAAATCGACAAAGTGTCGGTTACGTCGGTTCCGGATCCAGAACCGGTTCCTTCTACATCGCCTGCTATCCCAGATGAACTGGGAAGGACTCTTTCTTCCATTGTTGAGAGGATCCAACAAATTCAAAGGAAGAATGATGAGAAGGAAGCTGCAATGAAACTGGAGTTACGTAGACTTGCAGCATCACGTGGGCCCCAGAAGCGGCTCACCGTGAAGGATCTTTCCTTGTGCTCGAATACCAATCCTTGGAGGTATGCCGAACACATGCCAATGACAACCGGGGAGATCGTGATCTCAGAAAAGTTGGGAGCAATTCTCCTGGAAGAAGTGGAATTTAGCCCAGCAAAGATTTTTATCCGTGCTGCTATGGCCGTCTTAGGAAGGAGCCAGTCTTAAAGGAGGAGACGGAGCCGGAGGTCATAGTTTTTGACCATAGTAAAGCTCAGACGTTACTATCGAGCTCGATGAAAGAGAGGGGCTTCACTAACTCAAAGGTGCCCGCCTTGAGTAGAAGCTTCCCTCCTTTGTGGCCTCTCCTACCAGAGCCTTTCCCTTCTTGGAATAGGGATATAAGGCTGCCGTAAATGCAGTGGAGGCAGGGAAACCATGCCCCTCCTTGGTGGAGTGCAAGCCGTTATCTCTGACCTTGCCCGTGGACCAAGAAGACTGGAAGGACGTACACCTTACCTTCTCAGTCAGGAAACTAGAAGCTGATATTGCTGAACGCCAGTTTGGTGAGGCGCTTCCAAAACTGTCGGAGGTTCTCTTGCGTAGAGAGCAAGAGACAAAGGAAAGACTTGCGGCATCGATGTCGTTGCAAACAACACTAGAAACGATGGCAAGTGACCCCAAGAACCAGGACATATTCATGGTTGTGGCCAAAACCCATCTGGCCACAGATACGAAGGATTTCTATAGCTTTACAGTAAATTTACTTTTGAGAAACATATAAGGTCTGTGTCTTCTTCAATTTCACAAAAAATAGGCTTATTGAGAAAGTCTTTCAAGATTTTCGGTGATCAATCTATTCTGAAGAAGTGTTTTAATTCTTTCATTCTACCTTGTTTTGAGTATTGTTCTCCTGTCTGGTCTTCAGCTGCTGATTCTCATCTTAATTTGTTGGACAGAAACTTACGGTCTATTAAATTTCTTATTCCTGATCTAGATATTAATCTCTGGCACCGTCGTTCAATTAGTTCATTATGCATGTTGCATAAGATTTTTCACAACTCTGACCATCCTTTACATTCAGATCTCCCTGGACAATTCTATCCTGTTCGTAATACTAGGCAGGCAGTTAATTCTCCATCACGAGGCTCAATACTACGCAGTACTCTAGAAGTTTTATTCCAGCTGTGACCAAGTTGTGGAATGATCTTCCTAATCGGCTGGTTGAATCAGTAGAACTTCAAAAGTTCAAAGTTGGAGCAAATGCTTTTTTGTTGACCAGGCGGACATAGTCTTTTTATAGTTTATTTATGACATATTTGTTTTTGATGTTGTTGATAGTTTATTATATGACATGTCTGTTTTGACGTTGTTTCTTATTTTAGAATGATTTATTGTTAATTTGTTCTCTTCATTTATTTATTTCCTTATTTCCTTTCCTCACTGGGCTATTTTTCCCTGTTGGAGCCCCTGGGCTTATAGAATCTTGCTTTTCCAACTAGGGTTGTAGCTTGGATAGTAATAATAATAATAATAATAATAAAGCTAGGAGAGCCTGTAGAGAGTTCGTGTTCGCCTCGGTTGCGGTGAGGCACGAACCGAGGAAACTGATCTCCTCTCGTATTTGGGGTAAGGACCTCTTTCCCAATGAAGTGGTTAAAGAGGTAGGAGACAAAAGGCCTAGGCCATCCTCTCGGCCGGCTAAACCCTACCGACATCAACATCAACAACAACTTCCTGTGACTGTGGTGCCTCAGAAGGTGGCACAACCTCCAACCACGTACCAGCTGGTACCTCAACAAACAGCGACACTGTCGCCAGTTCTTAACCAACCTCCGAAAGGCAGACTTCTTCCTTTCGTTCGAGAGCCAGAGGAACAGCCAGAGGTTCTTCTAGACGCCCTTCAAGAGGAATGGGATCCAGGGGAGGACGCGATCAGTTGTCTGACTGAAAATCGATAATGATTTAAGATAAACATTTATTATTCCCAATCTACAATGCAATTTAGTGTTATCTGGCTATTCACAATACAATGTAGAAAATGCTTAAGATTTGATAATCTTCTGTCACAGGTAGGAAGCAGACATTTTTTTTTAATAATTCAATTAGAGGTGAAATTTTTTTATAAGTTTGATAAAGTCATGTTCTTCAGTATCAATCAAATTGATTTCCAATAAAGTTTAAAAACAAAAATAAGTTAGGATTTGCGTAAGCAATAATGGTCATTAGAGGAGAAATTTTGCTATGATTTTGATAAAACTATGTTCTTCAGTATCAGTCAAATGGATTTCTAATGAACTGTTTAAAAACAAAAACAAAAAAGTTAGGATTTGCGTAAGCAATAATGGCCATTAGAGGAGAAATTTTGTTATAATTTTAATAAAACCATATTCTTCAGTATCTGTCAAATTGATTTCCAATGAACAGTTTAAAAAAAAAAAAAGAAGTTAGGATTTGCGTAAGCAATAATGGTCACGAAGACCAAATACAGATGGAGCCACCAGTCTCCCCAAGGACGACAAAACAAGTATTTCTGCCTCCTTGATTTTCAAAGTTCTACCTTCTCAACTCTCTCACTCTTCAGAGCCATTTATATCTTGTTGCTGAAGAAGTGAACGTCGAATGTTGGATATTACATGTAAGTATTCTTTTTCAAGATGTATTGACTTTATTCATGGTATTTTGTTCCCATATTTCAAGTTTTACGCTAAAATTATAGTACTGGTGTAGCGAATTTGATCATTATGCAGACATCCCCATGTTAAACTAGAATTCAATGCTTTTCACAGTTTCTCATAATTCGTAAATGAGTCATCCATACACAAGTATTTTAAAGTTCTTTTATATTGTACAAATAATTGTTCTCTTGTGTATTGTTCAATTATTCTATGACTGCTTAGCTGGGGTTTGGCTAGATATTTCAGATTGTGTACTTTCACGTGCAGAGCAACAAATTAAATAGTTATAAAACTTTAAATTTTCTATTTTGAAGCTTTGTATATCCGCGAAACTGTATAAAGGTAACAGTCGTTATAGTGGAAAACTTAGGAAAACATTTTCAAGCCATCGGGAGAAGTTTTTGAAGTGAAATTTATTGGACATCTTTGAAAACTAAGTTTAATTTTGCAGCAATTTACTTTGAAGTTTTGGGTAAAGTAATTTTGATGTATCGGTGATGGATTTTTTAAAAGCTTAGTGTCTTTGCTTACACATTTACAAGTCTAATGACTTTGGTTACACGTTTGTTAAAGATTAGTGACTGTTTACTCGTATGTAAAAATTTAGTGACTTTGGTTACACATTTTTAAGTTGTAGTCATTTTGGTTACACTTGTGAAAGTTTAGTGACTGGTTACACATTTGTGAACGTTTAGTGACTATGGTTATACATTTGTGAAAGTTTAGTGACTATGGTTACACATTAGTGGAAGTTTGTTACACACTTGTGAAAGTTTAGTGACTGGTTACACATTTGTGAAAGTTTAGTGACTGGTTACACATTTGTGAAAGTTTAGGGACTGGTTACATTTGTGAAAGATTCATGACCAAGGTTACATATTTGTGAAAGTTTCATGACCACGGTTACATTTTTGTGAAAGTTTAATGACTGTTTACACATTTGTGATACTTTCGTGACCACGGTTACATTTGTGAAAGTTTCGTGACCACGGTTACATTTGTGAAAGTTTCGTGACCACGGTTACATTTGTGAAAGTTTCGTGACCACGGTTACATTTGTGAAAGTTTCGTGACCACGGTTACACTTGTGAAAGTTTCGTGACCACGGTTACACTTGTGAAAGTTTCGTGACCACGGTTACACTTGTGAAAGTTTCGTGACCACGGTTACACTTGTGAAAGTTTCGTGACCACGGTTACACTTGTGAAAGTTTCGTGACCACGGTTACACTTGTGAAAGTTTCGTGACCACGGTTACACATTTGTGAAAGTTTCGTGACCACGGTTACACATTTGTGAAAGTTTCGTGACCACGGTTACACATTTGTGAAAGTTTCGTGACCACGGTTACACATTTGTGAAAGTTTCGTGACCACGGTTACACATTTGTGAAAGTTTCGTGACCACGGTTACACATTTGTGAAAGTTTCGTGACCACGGTTACACATTTATGAAAGTTTAGTGGCTCTGGTTACACAGTTGTTCAAGTTTAGTGGCTCTGGTTACACAATTATTCAAGTTTAGTGGCTTATGTCTCTTGAATGTTTTACCGGGCACTTAACAGATGGAGCCAATCATTCTGGGTTACACAATTGTTCAAGTTTATTGGTTCTGGTTACACAGTTCAAGTTTAGTGGCTCTGGTTCCACAATTGTTCAAGTTTAGTGGCTCTGGTTACACATTGGGAAAGTCTCGTGGCTTATGGCTCTTGAATGTTTAACCGGGCACTTAACACATGGAGCCAATCATTCCAGATGAGTGTCTTGCATCTTTTCATAGGACACTGATTTGAGTGATATTAGGCTCAGCCTTCCTATTTTCTTTCAGTATATAGTCTTTGATTTATTGACGTTGGTTACACACTTGTGAAGGTTTAATGAGTTTGGTTACACTAATGGAAGGTATAAGGAATTTGGTTGCGCTAGTGAAGGTATAATAAATTTGGTTGCACTAGTGAAGGTATAATAAATTTGGTTGCACTAGTGAAGGTTTAATAAATTTGGTTACACTAGTGAAGGCTTTGTGAATTTGGTTACACTAGTGAGGTATTTGTGAAATCGGTTACACTTGTAAAGGTTTAGTGACTTTGGTAACACAATTGTGAGTTGTTACACTTGTATAAGTTTTATGAATTTGGTTAAGCTCTTATGAAGGTTTTTATGAAATTGGTTAAGCTATTGTGAAGGTTTAGTGAATTTTGTTAAACTAGTGAAAGTTTAGTGAATTTGTTACACTAGCAGTGAAGGTTTAGTGAATTTGGTTAAACAGTTGTGAAGGTTTAGTGAATTTGGTTAAACAGTTGTGAAGGTTTAGTGAATTTGGTTAAACAGTTGTGAAGGTTTAGTGAATTTGGTTAAACAGTTGTGAAGGTTTAGTGAATTTGGTTAAACAGTTGTGAAGGTTTAGTGAATTTGGTTAAACAGTTGTGAAGGTTTAGTGAATTTGGTTAAACAGTAGTGAAGGTTTAGTGAATTTGGTCAAACAGTAGTGAAGGTTTAGTGAATTTGGTCAAACAGTAGTGAAGGTTTAGTGAATTTGGTCAAACAGTAGTGAAGGTTTAGTGAATTTGGTCAAACAGTAGTGAAGGTTTAGTGAATTTGGTCAAACAGTAGTGAAGGTTTAGTGAATTTGGTCAAACAGTAGTGAAGGTTTAGTGAATTTGGTCAAACAGTAGTGAAGGTTTAGTGAATTTGGTGACAGTAGTGAAGGTTTAGTGAATTTGGTGACAGTAGTAAAGGTTTAGTTTATTTGACAGTAGTGAAGGTTAAGTGAATTTGGTGACACAGTAGTGAAGGTTAAGTGAATTTGGTGACACAGTAGTGAAGGTTAAGTGAATTTGGTGACACAGTAGTGAAGGTTAAGTGAATTTGGTGACACAGTAGTGAAGGTTAAGTGAATTTGGTAACACAGTAGTGAAGGTATAGTGAATTTGGTTAAGCAGTAGTGAAGGTATAGTGAATTTGGTTAAGCAGTAGAGAAGGTATAGTGAATTTGGTTACGCAGTAGTGAAGGTTTGGTGAATTTGGTTAGGCAGTAGTGAAGGTATAGTGAATTTGGTTACGCATTAGTGTAGGTATAGTGAATTTGGTTACGCATTAGTGAAGGTATAGTGAATTTGGTTATGCAGTCGTGAAGGATCGGTGAATTTGGTTACGCAGTAGTGATGAAGGATCGGTGAATTTGGTTACGCAGTAGTGATGAAGGATCGGTGAATTTGGTTACGCAGTAGCGATGAAGGATCGGTGAATTTGGTTACGCAGTAGTGATGAAGGATCGGTGAATTTGGTTACGCAGTAGTGAAGGGTCGGTGAATTTGGTTACGCAGTAGTGATGAGGGATCAGTGAATTTGGTTGCGCAGTAGTGAAGGGTCGGTGAATTTGGTTGCGCAGTAGTGATGAAGGATCGGTGAATTTGGTTACGCAGTAGTGATGAAGGGTCGGTGAATTTGGTTACGCAGTAGTGATGAAGGGTCGGTGAATTTGGTTACACAGTAGTGATGAAGGGTCGGTGAATTTGGATGCGCAGTAGTGATGAAGGGTCGGTGAATTTGGTTGCGCAGTAGTGAAGGGTCGGTGAATTTGGTTGCGCAGTAGTGATGAAGGGTCGGTGAATTTGGTTGCGCAGTAGTGATGAAGGGTCGGTGAATTTAGTTGCGCAGTAGTGATGAAGGGTCGGTGAATTTGGTTGCGCAGTAGTGATGAAGGGTCGGTGAATTTGATTAAGCAGTAGTGAAGGTATAGTAAATTTGGTTAAGCAGTAGTGAAGGTATAGTGAATTTGGTTACGCAGTAACGAAGGGTCGGTGCATTTGGTTGCGCAGTAACGAAGGGTCGGTGCATTTGGTTACGCAGTAGTGAAGGGTCGGTGAATTTGGTTACTCAGTAGTGAAGGGTCGGTGAATTTGGTTACGCAGTAGTGAATGTTCGGTGAATTTGGTTACACATTTGTGAAGGCTTAGTGACTTTGGTTACATACTAGTGAACCTTTAGTGAATTACACTAGTGAACGTTTAGTGACTTTGGATAAGTGTTAAGGTCTAGTGAATTTTATGGACTTGGAATTAGGTTTCAAGCTTTTGAAGGTTTAGTATATTTGGTCACTTGTGAAGGCTTAGTGAATTTAGTTGCACTTGTGAAGGTTTAGTGATTTTAGTTGCACTTGTGAAGGTTTAGTGAATTTAGTTTCACATTTGTGAAGGTTTAGTGGATTTAGTTACACATTTGTGAAGGGTTAGTGAATTTAGTTACACATTTGTGAAGGTTTAGTGAATTTAGCTACACATATGTGAAGGTTTAGTTAGTTTGGGCACTTGTTTAATGAATTTGGTTACACTCTTGGAGTTTTAGTGAATTTGGGTACATTTGTTAAGGCTTTGTGAATTTGGTTACACACTTGTGAAGGCTTAGCGAAACTGGTTACGCACGTGAAGGTTTAGATACTTTGGTTACACACTTCTGAAGTTCTGAAGGGTTTTTAGGCTTTTGGTACATGTTTGGTCACTCCTGTGAAGGTTTTGACCTAAGTTGCAAATACAAACGTCAGTTAATTTATGATAGTTTTATTGCTTGCAAAAATTAAATTCGCTATAAGAAATGGAAGAGTGCTGGCTAGCTTGTTGTTTTTCTGTTTAATGGGGGCTGGGGCAGAATAACTTACGTATCGGTAGCTTTACATGTGAATTATGCTTTTTACTCAAGTCCATTGTTTACAATTGAGACTGAAGGGAACTAACTACGCATGTTTTTTTAATGGATTGCGTAGCTTTCTGTGCACTTACAATGACTTTTCTGTCAGTGTTTTAAACCAACTAACAGCTTGCAAGTAGTTCCTAAGTTACTGGATGTTCTTTTAAAACCTCTATTCCCACCCCCTTTTCTCTTCACTTTCATCATGGCTTCCATATGTCAAGGTTGTCCTGAGGGAGTGGGCGATACATTCCCTCTTTTTCAGAGAAAATAAACGGCCAAATGAGTTCCTACAGAGCCATGGAGTCATCCCTTCAGACGTTCAATGCCCTTCCTGCCAATAACTGTCTTTAGATCTCAAGTTAATCAGTGGGCTTGTAATTGGTCAGTCAAGGTTTTTAAGAAGGGAGTCGTGCATGCGGTTTTTCCATAACCGCAATTGGGGGCACTTTCTTGGAAAAGGCTCACGTTCAATCATGGGAAATACTGCTGTTCGTGAATTATTTCCTTTCAAAGAGCCTTTTCGCACAGCAATGTCACCTATAACCTTGGCTGGACATTAAAAACTGTTTAACTAGAGGTTTTATTGTTAGGAAGTAGCGGAAAATTACTGCCAGAACTTGCCTGCTATTTTGTGCCTGCCATTGTCGTCGAAGTGGATGAATCAAAGTTTGGGAGGTCGAAATATAAGAGATAGGCCTTTGTCTGGTGGGTGGGTGTTCAGTGGCATGGAGCGGGAAAGCAAAATAATAGTTTGTGGTCCCTTTGGTGGACCAGCCAAGAAATGCAGACACCCTTGAGCCTGTGATACATTATATCGAGGCAGGGAGCGTAATCCACAGTAATTCATGTTAAGGATACAAAGATCTTGCCACTGTGGGGTATGTGCACCTCACTGTGAATCATTCAGAAAATTGTGAATCATTCAGAAAATTTTGTGGATCCGAAGACAGGTGCAGATACTCAAAAATTGAAAGGCTGTGGTGGGATATAGTGTGTTACGTTCTCCGTGGCGTAATTCAAAAAGAATATTTTACTCAATATGAATGTCTTTATTCTCCAGGTAAAAATTATGTATTTTGATGTTCAGTTTTGGTTTTTTAGTAACTAGCAAACTAATGTGTACTTATTTTTCCAGCACAAGAGGTCAGAGCGCTTCATAATTTCCTGCTTCAAGCCTCCAAACTGTATCCCCACCTGTCTACGTCTACGACAGGGCGAGTGAAATTTCTTCCTTTGTCAACGGAAGACCCTCAGCCTTCGACCTCCCAAACTTAAGGTAAGGATTTATTTGTGAATTGTGATTTATCTTTAGTTTGTAAACTGGGAAGGGGGTCTAGTGGTTGTGACCTGGAAATGGGGTCCGGGGTCTTGGCCCCGGCTAGGTGTTGTGACCTGGGAAGGTTTGTGACCTGGGAAGGGGGTCCAGTGGCTTGCCCCCGGCTAGGGGTTGTGACCTTGTAAGGTTTGTGACCTGGAAAATGGGTCTAGGGGTTGGCCCTTGGCTAGATGTTGTGATTTGGGAACTACTAGGTTAGGTTAGGTGGTTTTTTTATGTTCTGTACCCTTTTACAAATCTCAAATGTGTTAAATAATAATGTTTGGCCCATGTTCAGCCACTTACATGATACATGTATTTTTCCCACTGGTTATCTTGTTCTTATTTTGAATTTCTGACAATTATTATTGCTATAAATCACTTTTGACATTTCCCCACTGGGTCCCCCATAATTGTCTTCATATAAAGGGGTCCAGAAACTCATGAACGGGTGGTTTGCTCCAATAATCAAGGTCAGAAATGCATGGAACACAAGATAATGAGTAGGAAAAATTTATGGTTCATTTATTTGGCTAGAAATTAAAGTATATATTTACCCAAACTTGTGAAGGTTTTGACTTTAGGTACAATTTGTGAAGGTTTTTATAATCTAAGTAATCTCGTTCAGGGCAAAATAATCTCATCATTTAAGGGTTAAATTACTAGTGCAACTGGAATTTGGCAAGAAATTGAAGTATCATACATTTAGGCTTATGCGTTTAAGAAAGCAAATTTTCTGCAAAAAGAACTTGACGTTTAGCTCATTTTTTAATCACTTCCTTGAAATGCTAATTTTTTAACCTACATATCTTGGAATTTAAGTCAAATCATTTAACCAGGAATACTTTCTGCTTCAGTTACTGTGAAGTGTTTTAGTTACTTATTGAATTTTTTTTTTCTCTTTTTTTTTTTTTTTTTTTTTTAATAAAATGGCTTCTGGAAAAGTTTAGTTATAATACGTGACGATGTTTACTCAAACTTCTCCGGTCTTATTTTGCTTTCCTGGCGAATTTGACTTCACGTGATGTCATGTTACTGATAATAATTATTTGAATATGTAAAATAGGTTAAATTTGATATGTCTTCAAATTGGGAATAGTTAGGATGTTCTGAAAGAACTTTTTAGAAATTTTATGCAAGAAGTTTATGCAATTGGAATTAATGTACTGTGTTCCTGTTTTAATTTTATAAATATAACTTCTGGCTATTTAGATGCTACAATTTTGTTAGAGAATTATTTCAGCAGCTTTATACACAAGTAGTTAGGTGTTTTTTTACCAGGTGTTTTAGTCATGCAGTTCAAGTTGGTAAGCAAATTAAGATTCTTTCAAAGTGATATAGCCAGCCTAAGTTCTAGTAAAAATGCAGTAAGTTGATACTGCTATTACTTTAAAAGAAACATGTCTCAGTAGACATAATTAGTATATTCTCGCTGGTAATGAATGTATTCAAATTGTCTTATAGTGGCAGAAATATTCGCACACATTAATTAAATGTCTTTTCCAGATTTTTTATGACCATGCTAAGGTGCTGAATCTTAGACGATGAACTCATTGCATACGAACCAGATTTTAAAATTTCATCCATCTGAAGTGGAGTTAATTTAATAAAAGAATATTTACCTTGAAATTTTCTCACAAAAATAACCTTCAGTGCTGGTAGGTGGATAAAACTTTACTTGGCCTTTGCTTAGTTTCATGGTTATTATGCAATAAAAGATTTTGAAAAAAAGGCAGCGCAAATTAATCTTCAAAACATGAAAAAAATAGTCATCGTTTATATTCGGTATCAGAAATGTGCTGGATTTTTTTAAGTAGGATTAGTCATTAATGGTGATATTTTTTCTAATATTTTTAAGCTACTTGACCGCAGCTTTATCAAAAGTGGTGCAGTAAAAGGGAAATTAATACATTCGAAATGGAAAAAAATATCAAACGTTCATTAGCTATCCGGCTCAATTAAAAAGAAATGTTGTAGACTTTTAAAAGCTTTTATGTATTTTTGGTGTTGGTTACCAGTTCGCAATTCTCGAATATAGCAAGTTTTGATGGGCAGACATGTTGCTGATAAATGTAAATGAACCCGAAATCTATACCTAAGTTGTCTACTATTTAAGAGAAAATCATAGAATGTAAACTGAAAATAAGCGACTTGGTGAAACATTTACCATCGATTGGTTTCCTGTTAACGATCAAAATAGTCTCCATCACCAATCCGTACTAGCCAGCATGGTGATGAAAACTGGCCAAACCCCAGATATGAATAAGAACATGTCTGAGGCCTTTGTGTAGCACTGGGCTAGAAAAGGCTGAATTTGTTGTATATTTTAGATTTAATAAGCTACTTTAGTGTTTTATTCTTAATTTTAGAATCTTTAAAAAAAATTTTACCAATTATTCGAGGAAACGTTTATCATATAACTGTCCTTACTGTAAAAGCTAAGATTTAAGTGCTTGCGTAAGATGGTGAATTTGTGCAACTTATATAGTTGTGAATGTGTGACTTGAAAGGTTGTGAATGTGTGACTTGAAAGGTTGTGAATGTGTGACTTGAAAGGTTGTGAACGTGTGACTTGAAAGGTTGTGAATGTGTGACTTGAAAGGTTGTGAATATGTTACTTGAAAGTTTTTGATGTGCTACTTGAAAGGTGGTGAATGTGTATAAATTGTAAGGTTGCAAATGTGTAAATTGTAAGAATGTGTGTTTATAACTTGTAAGGTTGTGACTGTGTATAACTTGTGACTGTGTATAACTTGTGACTGTGTATAACTTGTGACTGTGTATAACTTGCGAGATTATGCATGTGTATAACTTAGGAATGTATATAACTTGCAAAGCTGTGAATTTGTATAACTTAGGAATGTGTATAACTTGCAAAGTTGTGAATTTGTATAACTTAAGATTGCGAAAATATAGAATTTTTTTTTTTTGAGTGTTCAGATGTAAGAAAAATGGAAACTAGTTTCGCAATAAGGCATTTAATTTCAAAGGTAAGAGGAATTAGAAATTTGCTTTTCGTAAAATACATGAGTATTGTTTTTATTAAAATCTTTAATCTGATCCAAAGTGAAATAAGATATTTTGATTTAATACAGTTTAACAAATATTGCTTGTTACTTCCTAGGTAGTAAGCCGCCTACTGACAAAGATATGACTATTCATAACGTTAATATGTACACAATATGCTTTGATTTCTTTCAGGTGTATTTGAAACTCGTGTTTGAAACTAGGAAAGAAAGGAATCTCAAACAGGCTGAACGTTGAAACTCCAACAATAAAACGGATTTAACAAGAATTCAAGAACGAATTGACTGAGGAAAAAAAACAAATCGTGCATATTTTATTAATAAACGACTGTGGCAAAAATACTTTTAATTAACATTGTAAGTTACTGTAGGTGTTAAATATTAGAATGTATTTAATAACCTTTTTCAGATTTTTTTCTATTGGA
This sequence comes from Palaemon carinicauda, assembly GCF_036898095.1. NCBI lineage: Eukaryota > Metazoa > Arthropoda > Malacostraca > Decapoda > Palaemonidae > Palaemon > Palaemon carinicauda. The sequence goes on along the minus strand of NC_090740.1, from coordinate 121,779,692 downwards.
TTTTCTCATACCCAATTCTCTTCAGTTTTTTTTTATAACGATTTTCAAGCAGCGATTTTTATTCTAGTCTCTAATCTGCTATACTTAGGTCTTCTACCTCCTGCGTTGTCTAACGATCTTTTTATTGTTTTTTTTATTGGATTTTCTTAGGTTACTACTTTTACGTTATTAGGTTTCTTCTTGGTTTTAGATGACCCACTTTGATTCCAATTTTTCCTTGGAAAGATATTGGCATCCCAAGTATGAACTTTTGCAGAAAACGATGGTTGAAGGTTTGCAAACCTAAACCATGGCGTTTTATAAGGTGTTTGGAAATTTTTGCATTTTTTCTATACATTTTTATTTTATATTTTCTGTACGTTCGATGTTAATACTAAATTTTTATTTTAAACTTTTATTTCAAACTTATAGTGTGGGAAACCCAAATATTCTGCTTCCAAAGAATAACGAGAACATTTTTAAAGAAAACTTCATTTTTTCAAGTGACAGATGACAAAAAAATATATAGGAATTTTGTACAATGTGCTTCCTATGATGCTACTTTAAAATTTCACTACACAATTAGATAACAAACTTTTCTTGGTTGTCATTCATCTGATTCTGATTGAGAATCTTCGACTTCCGTATGAAGGACGGTGAATTAATTCTCAAATTTGATATGCCTCCTTAGTGTTCTCTAGCCTGAGGGTACACTTGGGCACTCTTGTATGTAATTTCCATTCCTCTTCTTTTGTTAAAGTATTTATAGTTTATATAGAAATTTATTTTAATGTTACTGTTCTTAAATATCTTTTTTTCCTTTCCTCACTGAGCTGTTTTCCCTGTTGGGGCCCCTTGGTCAGTAAATGGGTGCCATCTATTGGATCATCATCTGGAGATCGCTTCCACATACTGTGTAGTTTGTCGTTTTCATTTTGCGTAGACAGTCATGCCAGTGCGGTAACATTGAGCATCTAGGCCACTAATGCTGGAGAGCAGCAACTCATTTTTCTATGGCTTTTAGGTTTCATAAAAAGAAATATACAATGTTGTGGCCTTTGGCATTCCATGAACAGCACAAACAAATTATCCTATGATTTTGCTGCTGCCAAGGCCTGGTGTTTTTTTCTCTTCCCAGAACAGAAAGTCCTTTGAGAAAGTCAAACCTTTCTTCTGTAATCTGCAGTTATCTTACTTTGCCCTTTCTGGATTCATAATCATACCGCTGTATAGCACGTAAGCCATGCAAGCTTTAGCGTACCAGACTAAGTTTGCCACGTTATTAATATGTCTGTATCGCCTTATCTGATGACCAGCTAATTTCTGACCATATCATCAGATCTACCTGTTGAAGGAACAAAAGGATCATGTTTTTGCTTGTGCTCCCAGCAACATTGCTACCACATCTGATTTGGTATAGGTGTGTGTAGATTCTTGTATCTGCTTCTATATGGCCATAACAATATATGGGAACTTTTGCATCATGCACTGTATCCACTTTTTTTTTTTTTTTTTTTTTTTTTTTTTTTTTTTTTTTTTTTTTTTTTAGCTCTGCTGCTTTTGAATGGGTCGCTATTACCCTCACCTTTTATCACTTCGGCATATTTGTTATAATTCTTGAATCAACTTTGATTAGGGATGTTTAGTAGGTCTTAAATTTAAGGCTGGTTTTAATGTATTGAAGTCGAATTTGTGCACTTGAAATTACACTACAACCCCTTGATTCTACTTTTAGTCTCTGTTCAATGTCTTTGTTCCTTTCATATGCATAGAAAACTGCATGAACTTCACCGGTATGTCTTGAACATAATGATCAAAATAATCTCTGCCAGGCCATCATATACATTTGGGATTTCTGAAGGTAAAGCTTGCATAATTGCCATCATATCATGACATCAATTTCATCTGGGACATCCAATCATTCAGAAGATTGGCTAAGGGTAACATGAGTGTTTTATTCATTGAACCATCAATACTTGCTAAAGACGGAGGCAAAGATATCAGAAATTATTCAGGAACCCTTGTCAAATCTATGTACTGATTGTAGGTTAGGTATAAAAGTCGACCAAGCAAATCACTGATTTTTCAGTATAAATGCTTTGTCATGTTTCCCCTCAAATTTTCTTGTAACTGTTGCACTGACTAGATTCTTCTCTACTGAGTTTTTCGTATTGCCAGGGTCTTTGTTGCAGACCCACATATCTTAATTAGCATGCCTCACCAGTCTGTATAAACTAAGATTCTCTTATGCATCAGCCTTACTTCAGTTAATATTAACTCAAGACTCAAAAGACAGTGGTACATAATGTAGAAAGCACCAAACACAACAAATGCATAATCACTCAGGATTAAAACTTTTAATCCTGTCTCACAATAGAAGTGCAGGCTTGGCAACGTCTAGAATGTGTCTTAGGGATTTACCTTCTCTCCCACGTTCACCTATAACCTGAGACTTTGGGTTAAGGTTTGACTAAATATATTTTTGGGGTAAGACTGTTTTGCACAAACACCACTGAGGTGGTATGAGGCCTGGTAAAAAGATTTAAATCCTTACCACATTGCCATTTATTGATAATTTCTCAATGACGTATGATTGTGGTCCAATTTCAGTAATGTTAAATTCAAAAGTGCCTAATTTTAACCTTTTAAGCACTGACTCCAAGTCAGGTTCATTTGCTACCAATGTTCTTTCATTTGCCATCTGCGTTTTTCAAGGAAATATTTTGTTCCCCTTGTCAAAAGATGAGGTACAATTTTTTTTTTTTTTTTTTTTTTTTAGTTCTGATATTGATTGTTCTTAGGGTACTTGAGCTTTTTCAAAATTCGAGAATATTTTTGTATCATAACCCTTGTATATCATGGTGAGAACCTTTTACAGGCAACTTGTCAGTGTGTTCATCATGACTGTCCATGCAAGTGATTTTCAACAAAACTAACTGGCAAGGAATTAAGTTTTCCAGGATATTTTTTGCTGATGCTGCTTATTACTTTTCAGCATTATGGTATCCAATGAAATGACCACAATTTTTTATACCACCTTAAATTTTCCTGGATCCTAGCATTGACTTCAGTCCTAGAACCATATGCTTATAGTTTTCACTTGACTCCTGGTGGTTTTGTATATATGTAGTTTCATATGTATGTCATCTTACAAAACTTCCTTTCGCCCCAGTATTGATTGAGTCTTTTGTAAAAGTGAAGCAGCTCTTCAGGATTATTTTTTTTTCCCACAAGGGCAAAAGTAATAATTTTTAAAGATGTTTTATTCAAGCTCAAATATCTAGACTTCAGTACAAAGCAACGTATGTTATTTTTTTGTTATTTTTTTCTTCGCATCTGCATTAAATTTCTTTCTAAAAGGAGAAATAAGGTTTTCCAGCAAATATTAGCATTTTGAAGATGGAATTTACGTCTTTTTTTTTTTTATCCCCCAAGTTCCAATTACTTCTTCCAACAACACAAGGGGGAAAAACGACTTTTGTATGAATATTTTAGGCCCAATAAATCTCTGCAATTCATAAGTTGTATTTTTTTTAAGAACTTCTTGCATCCCATCATCACTAACTTCACTGAAACTTTTCGTCTCAAACATATCTTCTTTTGCTGGAATTATGATGCACTCTTGGTATGGAAATCAACGTGATCATATTCATTTCCGTTTAAGACTTGGATCCCATTGGAAAGGTTTTCCTATGGTTTCTTGTTTTTTTTTTAACCCCTTTTTTTATTAGCATTACTCACACGGCTTTTGAGAGAGAATGCATTTGTTTCAAAACATCAGTACTTGCTACATTTTTTGACGACCTAGTGTTAGCACACCAAACATCAGTCGGTCTTTATATGTATTATCGGGTCTACTCATAGAAAAAACTATCATTGGTTCAGGGTACCATGGTTCATGAAAAACATCTGTGATCAATCTGGAACTTAATTTTCTACCTTTGGCAGCAGACATGACCTGAACAATATAGATTCCTCAATGAGATTACATGAAATGATTACATGAAATAATTTCTCCCAATCTTTCAATATATCTCAACTTTCTTTAATTTTATTTTACTTGTAAGCTGCTAAAGATATCAGTATCGACAGTGCTTGTTACAAAATGTGACGTGCTTACAAATTAAGAAATAAGTGTTGAATTTGTAGGTGGGTTGACTTGAAAATAACTTGCAATTTGAAATCAATAGACCCCAAAAATCCTGCAATATTTCTTTCTACAGATGACAACTGGTATTTGTAGATCTTTAGATTAAAGTTTTGGCTCTAAATTGGTTGATCTCTACATAATCTTGGTTTTCGTGACTTAAGTGTTTAGTTTTTTCTTATTTCCAAAAGTATATTCTTGGGCAAATGGATCTTATGCCTTTGAGGCTGATTTGGGCTTTAACACGTGAGGTTATTTACATAAGACCTTTCGTGGTGTATTTAGATTGCTGGTTAGTTTGATAAGTGCTTTTAATAAAATAAGTAAATAAATCATTCTTGCTAATGACTTCTAAAGGAACGAAATAAATTAATGTTTTGCATTTTAGCTTGCGAGGCTTTAACACGCTTGAAATAGTTTAATAGGTAGCTTAATGTGAATGAAAGTGTACTTTGTGTTCTTTTAAGATTTTATGTAAAACTATTGAAAATCCTTTTCAACCTACCTCATTGTTGTCTATTGATGTGTAAATTTAGGCTAAATAGTTACGAAATAAGTTGGTTTTTATTGGGTACTTTACTAATAAAGTTTAGGAGTGAAAGGAAGTTGAATAGAAATGCTTGAAAGGGGTTAAATTGCAATATTTAGACATGCTAGTAATCGCCATTTAATATTTTAAGTTTAAGACATCTTTGCCAATGTGAAAATTTTATGTAATTTTGCCCTTGCTGGAAATAATCTTAAAAAAAACTAATTTCAATTAAACTTACACGGGAGATTTTTCTTAGTATTCGCACACTCAATGTTAAATTTCGTTTCCAGGTTTTAAGGCGACCTTGATGACAGAGGAGGTTGAAAGGATGTAAGCTCAGTGTTTTGTACCAGATAAATATTTAAGATTTTCATCCAATAAGAGAGGACTATTATTCAGGTATTGTAGAGTGATGTTAAGTATTAATTTGCTGCCATTTCACCGGTGGCAGCGAACATTGGTATTCGATGTCTGTAAAAGCTATTTGCAAATAATTTTATTCCAACGTTCATTCTGTATTACAAAATAGAATACTAAATGTAGCATATGCATATAAATTAGGAAATCAATACATATTCTGTGTACCAATATGTGGGGAGCTGTGTACATTATTTTTGAAAGATTCATTGCTGTAACTTTAAATGTTTAATAATTAGACTATAGCAAATAATACCAAATCTGCAAAAGGAAAATGTTATAGAAACTTAACGTTTTATGTGAATAGGTAGTTACTGAAATATGAAGCATAACCTGTTAAATTCTTTTTGTAAATTTCCTTGAAAAATTAAACTTAGATTGATAGAATTGTTGGATCAGGTTGAGGGGGGAATAGTGTTGTCAAATATTTACTGGTAATTGGCAACTTTTAGGTCCTTTTGGGTGTATAATATGTATGTATGCCAGGTATTTCTAAGATTTTTTTTTCTCTTGAAATTAAACAAGGTAAGCAACGAGATAATCGGAAAATAGCCTTTTAAAAATACTGTATCATTTCAGATTGCAGTTTAGTGCAAGTTAAATTTGGCCTTCAATGGATGAGAAGAAAGGATCTATTTAGTAAAGATAAGGTAAATTTTACTTTTCGATCTTCTTAAATATTTGTATATTTTGTTTTTTAAGATAATTCCCTTACGCAAAATGTAATTTCGAACGAAGATAAGAGGGAATGATAAAATTAGCATTTTATGAAAATTGAGAAAAGGGATTAAAGTTTATTTTAAAAAGAAACGGTGTTGGTTCTATATTAAGTATAAACTCTTAATGCTTATATAATGGGAAAAATGCATAGACCAAGTAGAACCTCAAAACAGTTTAGGATTGTTGATAACCAAGTTTTAATATCATAACAAAAGAGGAACGAAAATAAATATGGTTATATCTAAACCTAAATTTTTATTGTCATGTAGTATCACATATTTTGTGTATCTGTTGAGATACAGATGGGGTTATTCAAAGCAGGTTTTATATTGTCATGTAGTATCACACATTTTGTGTATCTGTTGAGATACAGATGGGGTTATTCAAAGCAGGTTTTATATTGTCATGTAGTATCACACATTTTGTGTATCTGTTGAGATACAGATGGGGTTATTCAAAGCAGGTTTTATATTGTCATGTAGTATAACATATTTTGTGTATCTGTTGAGATACAGATGGGGTTATTCAAAGCAGGGTTTATATATTTAGGTGAAATTTATGCTTGATTTTCTTTACTTTCAGATACTGTGTACACTACTAATTTGGATGGAGGATAAGAGTAATACCAAATTCAACCTTAGTTTTCTAGCAGAAAGTGTGGTTAATCGATGTAAACTAAGTTCATCTTGGTTTATCTATTAGAAAATAATAAAAGACAGTTGGACGATTAGTAAAACAAGAATGAGAAAATTAGGCATAGTGTAGTTAACAAATAAAAGAGAAGTTTAACTTTAAGCTTTTTATTAATACCAAACAGTATACTAAACAGTATATACGTAAAATTAAATAAAGCTCTTTATTTAATACCAAACAGTATATACGTAAAATTAAATAATAATAAGCGCGTTCTCTTCTGCTGCATTCTCCCTTTCTCGTTCTCTTCTGCTGCATTCTCCCTTTCTCGTTCTCTTCTGCTTTTTTTTTTTCCTTTCTCGTTCACTTCTGCTGCATTCTTTTTCTTTTCTCGTTATCTTCTGCTGCATTCTTTTTCCTTTCTCGTTCTCTTCTGCTGCATTCTTTTTCCTTTCTCGTTCTCTTCTGCTGCATTCTTTTTCCTTTCTCATTCTCTTCTGCTGCATTCTTTTTCCTTTCTCGTTCTCTTCTGCTGCATTCTTTTTCCTTTCTCGTTCTCTTCTGCTGCATTCTTTTTCCTTTCTCGTTCTCTTCTGCTGCATTCTTTTTCCTTTCTCGTTCTCTTCTGCTGCATTCTTTTTCCTTTCTCGTTCTCTTCTGCTGCATTCTTTTTCCTTTCTCGTTCTCTTCTGCTGCATTCTTTTTCCTTTCTCGTTCTCTTCTGCTGCATTCTTTTTCCTTTCTCGTTCTCTTCTGCTGCATTCTTTTTCCTTTCTCGTTCTCTTCTGCTGCATTCTTTTTCCTTTCTCGTTCTCTTCTGCTGCATTCTTTTTCCTTTCTCGTTCTCTTCTGCTGCATTCTCCCTTTCTCGTTCTCTTCTGCTGCATTCTCCCTTTCTCGTTCTCTTCTGCTGCATTCTCCCTTTCTCGTTCTCTTCTGCTAGATCTTAAGTCATCTGGATTCGTAGCCGGAGCAAATAAATCTTATCTCCAGAATCATAGAATCATGGGTATGAATAACACGCAACATACTTAGAGATCTCCAGATAAGTTCTCATAACTTTCTTAATTAAAGAACAAAAGAACGTAGGATGCAAGAACCTAAAGATCTTTTCTGTGCTTCGTTATTAAAAAGCTGAGAACTTATTGGAGATCTATGTAGAAGAGTTGCGATTAATTCACTACACCCTGAAAAGAAATAAAAAAATAGTTTTGTACCATGTGTGTGTGATTTCATTAACATTTCAAAAGGTATTGAACATTTTACAAGCTAAAAAATAATGAGTTACACCTAAAGAGGATTTGACTGATTTTTAACGAGGTTAATTTAAAAATAACGAATAAAATATTGAAAGTTTTAGCAACATACAAAATTATCACCATTGTAATAAGCAAATTTG
>NC_090740.1:121746192-121771365 GCF_036898095.1 Palaemon carinicauda | reverse complement strand
AATATGCCCTTCCGAATTCTATGTTTAACAATTTACTTGATGGATCCAAAGTCACACTGGAATCACTGGCAATGAGGAGGCCGATCACCTAGCCAAATCTGCCCTAATGGGCCAGACAATCAGTGTCCCACTTCAACCTTCACTGAAAACCATCAAGATCGAATGACAGCCTTTTGCAACATGCAAATGACAAGTGAAGTAAGGCGAGTCTTCCTTGGTGGATCCAGATCAGCCAAATGGTACATCGAAGCAACAAACCTAACCCCGTACCCACTAGCAAGAAAAATCCCCCGCCAAGTTCCAGTTATCATTTGCAGACTGCGACTGGGATATCTGTGCAACTGGCAAATCACCATGGATAACGAAGAGGGCTAGCAACTCAACAGAGACCTGAAAGACTGTGCTACAACCGTCAGAAACTAACTGACGAACCTCTGCAACACCATCTATTGAACTGCCCAGAAACGAACCTACTAAGACAGGATTTTAACCCTGATAATCCTGTAACTGCGACAACAATTGTAAAACAAGTTATTGCTAATGGTGATACATTCTCAGCCTTTCTTCGCAGCCACCTTCCCCCTAGATAACGTAATACCAGCACCAGTTTGAACTTAAGTAACCTAATTTAAACCAGGTTTAACCTACTTCTAGGTCCTCTTCCTCTTACAATCTCTCTTCTTTCTTTATTGAAGTTTCAGGAGTCAACCCCCCCCCCCCCCAATGCAACTAAAAATTAAATCTGAAAGCACGTAGACGTCTTCATGACCACTATAAGTAATCAAAATTTTATTTTAATTTTTGTTCTTATATTTTCAGGTACAGGATTGTTTATTCCACCTTTTCTCTACCACTCATACTCGCTAACCAATTTCTCATTTTCAGCTCTCTCCTACTCAGCTGAAACTTTATACTATTGCTCATCCTAAAAACTTTAGCTCAAGCTAAAAAGGAAGTTTTCTACTTGCTCTACCCCTTTCTCTCCAACTAAACGACGGGAGTCAGTGAGCTCTTTTGGGAAGGAGGCCTCCTCCCCTCCGCCACCTTCTTCCTTTCCTTTGACCAAAAAGAGGCTAGGGCCAAGGCCTAAGGCACCTCTAAAGTAAGAAAAGCAAGCTGCCGAACATCCTTGACCCACATCCTATCCCAAACCACCTACAAATAAAAGTTGCAGATTATCCCATAACCTAAATCACCTATAAACCGACCCCCCCCCCCGCCCCCCCCCCCAAAAAAAAAAAACAATACCTACAAGCTGCAATTGTACAAGAGCCCGTGCCTGGCCTAATATAAAACAACAACAACGGCTTTTATTACGTATCACTGTCACAAATAGGTTACTCATTCTTTCTTGCGGGTTGTGGTTTATCTATTTGTGTATCCTTTCTAACATGCATAAGTGTTATGCTGTCCATAGATTTCTAGGGTTTACATTAATAAATCTTTAAAAACTGCCTTCAGTACTTCTGTATCGCATTACATTTGTTAATGAATTATCCAAACACCTAATCAATATCATTGCTATTGTAACCCTAATTCTGGAAATAGTAACAGGTTTACTTTTGTATTATATATAGGTTGCAGTGTTTTTTTTTTTACACATTTATTTAGAATATATAATATCTGCAATTACGGCACCTTCCCCCCCCTCTCTCTCTCTCTCTCTCTCTCTCTCTCTCTCTCTCTCTCTCTCTCTCTCTCTCTCTCTGCATCCCAGACCATCCAAGACTGGAAAATGCAAAATACACCGGAAGATGCATTAGCAACTCTCTGGTGGATATACGAGGTGCCTCACACTGAGGGACCTGGGGGAACCCAAACATAGAATAAGGCAATAAGGTAAGGTAAGGTAAGGCTCTCTCTCTCTCTCTCTCTCTCTCTCTCTCTCTCTCTCTCTCTCTCTCTCTCTCTCTTTTTCTGAGTGTGTGGGTTTGCGTATGTGGCAGATTGATTCTAATTGGCATTCTTAAAATTGCAATTGGCTTAGGGCTCATTGACTCGTACAACCTTAATTGAATTATTACAAAATCCTGAAATAACTAGTATTTTCAATTGTCCCCTACAAACATTCAAAAGCCTGCGTGAACGCTCATGACCCTTTCATAACCTAATCTATGAAAGGCTTAGCCATCAAGGAAATCAAATATCACCCATTGAATGCTCTAAATGAAGGGCAAGATCATCTGGATGCATCTGTCAAGGAGAGTCTGATACCCTTAGAGAAAAGAGGAGTCCCTTTCATGGATAAAGGGAAACTGGACAGGTATTTGAGATTTTCTTCTATGTATATAGTGTAACAATCAGATACTAAAAATGGAAAGACAAAAAATGTTCCAGGCTTGATAGAAACATCCTTCAGCGACTCATCAATGCATATGAACCAGGATGCCCAGGTAACATCAACTATAATATGTGTTCCAGGCTTGATAGAAACATCATTCAGTGCCTCATCAATGCATATGAAGCAGGATGCCCAATCAACATAAACTATAATATATTGCAATTCTTTCCAATCCCCCTATTTTTGGCATAAGTTATAGGATGGTTAAATGCAGACTGAAATTTAACATTTTCTAAGATCCTGACCACTGGCATTCCATGTAATTATCACCTTGAAGCCAATAACCTACAGAAGAAACCAATGATGGCCACTGATGGTCAATTGGGAAATCATAAGCAAGAAAAACCTTTGGAGACCTTGCAGATGTGTTTCCTAAAAGCATTCTTTGAATTGGAAAATAGTTCCAGAGAATTAATGTGATGTTGGATTGTTATGACAGTCCTAGTGGTAATTAGGTGATCATTAACTAGCAGATATGTGCCAGTTCTTGAAAAATTTGATGGCTTCATTGCTCATGAGTACAATAAGACATATCTTTCATGGTTCATCTCCTAACAACTAAACCCCTGTAATGCATCTTGCAAGCGCAGAATCTCCCGTGAAACCCGTATGAACAACTAAGCTGTTATTCCTGTGCACTATGCACTACCCCGTGGATTTAAAAAAATAAAAATAAAAAACATTCAATATATATTATTTCATTGCATTTATTAATTTTCCGTTATTCAACTTCCATTTACTGGATTTTACCCAATTGCTGATATATGGAAATTACGCAAACTAGGAAATTTATCATGATTGCAGTATGGTAAGATGTATAAAATGCATATAAAGATTTCTTCGCATTTATAAGTTGATTATAATCTTAATCACAGCTATTTCCAGTATTCGAGACTTATATGCATATATGGAAATCAATCTATGTTAATGACTGAACAACAACGTTTACAGCTGGGTAACTGAGAGAAATGGATTCAGCAACAACAAAATAATTTAAAAACAACGATATTTCTAGCATGTTGTTTTCTAACTGGCGTTCTCAATTTTCTGCCTTGACTATACAGAAAGTTTGAGGATAGGGACTACATAGAGAGAAGTAAAAATGGTCAACAGAGCATTTTATGCTATTTTGAATTACACCATTAATTTATTATATTAATATCGTTCGCTCTAGCTCCTCCATTATCTTCCAGTGCAATATTACATAGAAAAATCATAAGAATTAACCTCTTGGATTTCTTTGTCTGATGATATCTATTTCTTCTCTAATATTCATTTGTGTATTTCCCCTCATGATGATATCTCATTGTTCTCATCGTTAAGATTTCCCCTTTTACCAAGAAGTTTGTTCTTCTTCCACACAATGCCATAAAACACTTTAAACGGTTTAATAACTCCTTTCAAGATATGACAGCATTGCGACAAATTCCTTTTCCCAGAGACTAGGGGGAGAATTATTGCAATATCAAAAGCTAAACCAGCATTTCTCCATAACGATGAGTTGGCATTCTGGTTACTTGTTTACGCTTTTTCTAATCTTCGCGAGACCCCCAACATTTCGCTTGCCACACAGCTGCTGCTTCATTTCCTTTCCAATATCCTGAACTTACTACCGGACACATGCAAAACACCCGACCCGAATATTGCTGATGGCGGGCCCAGATATAGTTATCTATTTTCTTCTAAATCAGCCTTCTTTCTCACGACCTGCCTGTGCCCTCAAACGTTATAGTTTTTAAAATCAAAACTTGAATAAGAGATAGATATCTTGGTAAGTTTTAATCTTGATTACGTATCGTAGAATCGATCATCACCTTTATTGAATGCTTGAGTCCAATAGAGGCTGTGTTAATTAAACGTATTTCTATTTCACGTTAATATTTTTTTGCAACCTATTAAGTTAATATACTGTAGTTTATATATTAAAGATATAATTTAATATTGCTGATCTTAAAATATTCTATTTTCAGTGTTCATTACTTCTCTTGTAGTTTATTTTCCTATTTCCTTTCCTCAATGGGCTATTTTTCCCTATTGGAACCCTTGAGCTTATAGTATCCTGCTTTTCCAACTATGGTTGTAGCTTAGCTTATATTAATAATAATAATAATAATAATAATAATAAAAATAATAATAATAATAATATTCCATCTTAATACCTATTGTTTTATTAATGTTCCAAATATTTCAGTTATATATCAGATGATATAAAGAAGAATAAGTGTTTAATATAGGTGTAAGCATATGAATACTTAAAATTTGCTCATAAATTTAGTACTTTCTAATCTTACTAATTTACCCTTGGTACTAATTTCTTTTTTTAAAAGTTGTTTATTATTCTTTATTAATTCTATAGAAAATAGATTTTCTTTATTCCTCCTAATTTTAATGCTAACAAATTATTTTACAGTTAATAACCTTTTTGGAGGGATAATTTAATGCGTTACTGAGAAATTCAAGTTCTCTCTGTTTCTCGTATTATATCGTCTGACTCTATGTCAAAGAAATTATTTATTTATTCCCAATTACGTTATGTAAAAACTATGTTGAAACAACATTTACATAGAGATTTTAATCATATATCTGATGTTTTTTTGTACTTTTATAACGGGCTATGTGAGGTCCATCAAAGCATTTAAGCACTGCAAAATAATATGGTGCTCTTGCACACACACTAACATTTATATATGATTACGAATACATATATATATATGTACATATATATATATATACATATATATATATATATATATATATATATATATATTTATATAAATATATATATATATATATATATATATATATATATATATATATATATATACATTTATATATGTATATATATACATATATATATGTATATACATATATACATTTACATATACATATTTATACATACATACACACATATATATATATATATATATATATATATATATATATATATATATATATATGTACATATATGTACATATATGTTTATACATATATGTATATATATATATATATATATATATATATATATATATATTTATATATATATATATATATATATATATATATATATATATATATATATATATATATATATATATATATATATATATATGCATGTGTGTATATATATCTATACACGTAAATTTTAATAAAAATATATACTGTATATGGATATATCGACATAAAAAAAAACTTTATATACAAATGCACTGTAATGTTTGCATTGAAATGCGTTCATTGAAACTACGAGCAGCATACTTATCCCATGAATGCTAACCTATTGTCTTAGAATAAAGTGATTCGTATCAGAATTTGTATTCCTGTTTCTTTCTGCTGTCTCCCCGGCCAACCTCGTCTCAATGTAGTCGACTGCCCCCTACGCGGGATATTCTTTTTTATGAACTCCAAACAATCGGAGTTGATAGACTATTCTACGATGTCCTTACTTTTATAGCCAGGGGATTGGATGGGGTAAGATGAAACGTTATGTTTACAAACCAAATATGTGAGAGAGAGAGTCGAACTGATATTGGTTCGATTAGCAAGATACCAACAATCTGGGTTATACTTTTGACGGACTGGTAATTTATTCTGAAAAAATCAACTATGTACTTTGAAGCCGATGGATTCGGTAAATACTTTCTATCATAATTTATTTTAAGAGAGAAAGTAGTAGATTATTGAAAGAGATATGTTCTACTTTTAAATGCCTAGAATACATTATATATATATCAAGAAATGTCTGTAAAGAGTCTTGAAAACATATGACTTGCTGTTATTGAGTCTAGAAGAGAATTGACAAGCTTAGTTCCATTGTCTGTAAAATCATCGGCTATTAAAAAAGATGTATATACTATTTTGACATCCGAAAAGTATGCATTTTAGTTCCTCCATCTTCTACGAAAGAGGAGATTTGCATAAGTCTGGTCGATCTGAGGATTGGATTGAAATCTCTATCCCCTTTGCCAATGGGACGAATTATAATTAAATTCTCAAAGACCTAACATTTGAATATTAATTAAAGCAAATTCTGTTGATCAGCTGCTAAATCGAAAGTAGTAAACGACTTGGATAGAGAGAACCTTATCTCGGAGCTCCTTCTACTAATCATTTACCTTCGTCTGTCACGAGTACCCTTTGGCAGAAACCTCTTCTTGTCAGTGGCTGTCCGCTACACTCCCCTACATCCCGAAGACGTGATTGGATGGTATGGGAACTCATTTAAACTGTCCCTCCCTGCCTACCCAGACCTACCATAAGGCACTTGTCAGATTGAAAACGTCGGTGCGTTATTCGAAGAATCTTCTATATCAGATATAACAAGCTTAGTAAGCCGGTCAATTTAATTCCTACCCAGGGTAATAATTTTATTTTCTCATTTTTTCCAAAGGTTTGCCCAGATCAAATAAGGAAAACTGTGATGAAAGAGCAAGACATAAATAAGGAATTCTGTAAGTCTTGGGAAAGGGTTTCCTAGAATCGAAAACGTCTCAATAATCTTGTGCCTTATCCAGAATCAGATAACAATATGTTCGCGGTATAGTTGTAGGCAGTTCTCTTTATCTTTCACCTAGAAAATGTAATATACACTTTTGATATCTAATTGCTTTACCATTTCTTCCTGAGGTAAATTGGAGTCTTTTAAACGTTTTAGATAATGTCTTTTCAAAGATCTGGCAGTAATTTTAGTCTTCTGGAAGCGTTTTAAACGTTAGTGATAAATTAAAACCAAACGCTCCCCCCCCCCTAAACCATTTCTTGGTTTTTGGATAAAGTCTTGCACTTAGGGTCCTCAATAGATTACTATTCTGCCCTGTGGAATGCCTTAAAGCTGACCTGTTAAAGAGTGCAGCTGTTTATAGATGGATAACTTTTTAAAGTGGAAACAGCTGAGGTTCAAACTCACATATACACTTTTTTTCCTTTTTTTTTCTTCTTTTTTTGTCTGCATCTTTTCCCACTTTTATGTGGGGTCGATGTTTCTGGCCAGCGTTCTCCATCTACCTATGTCCCACTCTTCATCATCGGTTAATCTCATAATCTCCACTGACCATATTGGTTTTGGCTAATTTTTCATGGCCGGATGCCTTTTCCTGCCGCCAACCCTCCCCATTTACCCGGGCTTGGGACTGGCACCAAGTTGAGGCTGGCTTTCCCCCCTCAGTAGCTGGGTTCACATGGATACAATCATTAGAATAAAATAGAAAAAAGACTAGAGGACACTCAGTAGAGAGCATATCTTCGCCACTTTCACTCTTAACTCAATACTTGTACTTCGATGTGTTTACTTCAAAATCTAACGAATTTACCTTAGGGTGAAACCCCACGGTTCGTTTATATTGGTTCAGTAGTGCTTCCGTGAGGTTTTTCACAAACTAAATAATAAGCTGAAAAATATTTTCCATTTACTTTACATTGCGATTTATATTTTTCAAAGGATTACTACATACTTGTACTTGAAGTACTTTATCCAAAATGTTACAGATTCATACTTGGGTCATGCCCAACATGATTATTAAGTTTATCAAAACCGCTACAGTAGTATTTGTGTAAAGTTGCTCACAAACAAACGAAAACATAAATAAACTAACAAACAGACAGGGGTGAATACATACCTTTCCCGAAGATGGCTCCCCTACAACAAAACAACTGACGCCATCGACCACTTTATAACTAGTGCACGCGACCCATCATAAAATGAAGGCTAAATATTTACATAGCTATGCACACACGCACGCCTCTCTCAACAGGGTATGAATACTCTGTCTCTTTCCCCCCCCCCCTTACCTGAGGGATGGTAAGGGCTAAGCGTGACCTAAAAGAAATATATATATATATATATATATATATATATATATATATATATATATATATATGTATATATACACACACACACACACATATATATATATATATATATATATATATGTATATATACACACACACACATATATATATATATATATATATATATATATATATATATATATATATATATATATTTATATATATATATATATATATATATATATATATATATATGTATATACATACTGTACATACGTACATACATATATTTATATACATATATGTATATGTATGTATATATGTATACATATACATATATATATATATATATATATATATATATATATATATATATATATATATATATATATATATATAGAGAGAGAGAGAGAGAGAGAGAGAGAGAGAGAGAGAGAGAGAGAGAGAGAGAGAGAGAGAGAGAGAGAGAGACCTACTCTTTATTATATTGGGGAGATTCGCTTCCTTGGTCAAAATATAAAATATTTTTTTTTTTTTACCAAATTAAGAAGGATTTCATGCTACGAATAATATTGAAATATGTCTACTAGCTAAAATTGAGGAATAATATAAATAAAAGGTATTAATACCCAGTGAAAATTAAAGCAAAATTACTATTTCGTTGCATAATGGGCAGGTTAATTATTTACTTAATTACCTAATCCTCTGGCACCACGGGATGCATAGAGCCTCAATGCAATCACGCCCTATGTCACTTCCTATGCTCTGATAATGAACATGAGTGAAAATATAAAAGAAATATATATATACATATATATATATATATATATATATATATATATATATATATAGGCTATATATATATATATATATATATATATATATATATGTATATATATATATATATATATATATATATATATATTTATATCTATCTATCCATCTATATATATATACAGTATATATATATATATATATATATATATATATACATATACATATATATATATATATATATATATATATATATATATATATATATACTGTATATATATATATATAGATGGATAGATAGATATAAATATATATATATATATATATATATATATATATATAAATATATATATATATATACATATACATATATACATATATATACATATACATATATATATATATATATATATATACATATACATATACATATTTACATATATATACATATACATATATATACAGTATATATATATATACAGTATATATATATATATATATATATATATATATATATATATATATATATATATATATACGTGTGTGTATATTTATATATGTATACGAACTATATATATATATATATATATATATATATATATATATATATATATATATATGTATATATACATATACATATACGTACCCTATATATGTATATATATATATTTATATATGTATATATATATACATATATATATATATATATATATATATATATATATATATATATATATATATGTATATATATATAAATTCATATTCATATATACATTATATAACTGGGTGTCTACTTTCGTATGCAGATAATCACCTACTGCTAAAGTTTGGTACTACTGTATATGTTGTATTATATTGTTATTGCTCTTATCTGGTTAATTATGATAAGTCCTATTACTCAGTAGAAGAATAAATACCTCTTTATGACCAGTTGATATTTTAACAATTTCGACTTCAGCAAAACTTCATTGATTAATAACCAAATCTGGCCTTCTCTAAATGATCAAATGTTGTTTGGAAGAACAATATTCCCTCTGAATAAATTTTTTTCATGTCATTTAAATATTAGTTTTTATTATCTATTTGTTCGTCTCTATAAGCATCTATCAAGGTGTTTGCTCTTTACTACTAAATGAAAATTGAAATTCTATTAGCCAATGTATTCCAATAGAGAAAGTACCCCGGTAGGGAAAATTAATAAGTACAAATTAAGCTCTAAAAGGGGAAATGAATTACTGATAAGAGTAAATACATAAATGTAATTATATATCTTGGAAATATGCTGTTTATTGTTTTGAAAACGAAGATCATAGAAAAAGTATAAATAAATTACATCTTTTTAACTGACAATCAGACTTTTTTAACACCTGAAATAAACCGACCCAATATTCTATCTGAAAAACAAAAAGTAGAGAAAAGAAAATTGGAATATGTATGTACCTAATAATACCACCAAATAAGAGAACTATAGCATAAAACCGTGGAAGATCGTGGTATGAAAGATTGGCTTTAGTAGGTGGACGGTGGTGTCCTTCTCTACGAAAAGCTACTTACCATTGCTAAACAGTCTATATACCCTTAATATACGAGCAAATAGATACTGAACTACCCATCAAGATGACGAGATAAGGTATAGCATTTTATTATTGTCAGATATGTGATGAGAAAAGAGATTATGTAGGGAATATGCCAGACTATTCAGTGTCTTGGAAGTAAAAAAAGATCCACTTCTAAAAGATGTTTAGGTGGTAGCATTTGAAATGTTGGGGACTTTAGTGTGCTTATTTTTTAATATTAATTTTGTATATGATTGAAATAGTGTCCTGAGGTCTGAGTGATTAAAATAAATCTTTATTCTCAATTCTAATTAAGCTCGCCTACGAAAGAATTATTGGAATTAATTAATAACATTCCTTTAAGGACACAAATTCCTTTTTTTTTTTTTTTTTTTTTTTTTTTTTTTTTTTTTTTTGGGGGACATACTACTTTTCCGAAATGCTTTTCTCAACATTTTGTAATGTCATCTTTTTATTTCATTTTGTGGCTCTTTAAACACTTCATCGTAAACATATGACATATGAAGAAAAAGGTAAATTCCAAATATCTACATAAAGTTTAATAATTTTTGTCTTCAAGTTTCTTTCTTATTAAAACTAAATGCTATTTCATGTTTAAACCTAGAGCATATATACAAAAGAAATTTCAGCCTGCAGCTATGCAGCAACCCACACACGAATTCCTCGAAAAAAGGTCCTTTCAGTACTTACCTAGTATTTCTTCTATAGGATTTGATATTCAAATTGGTGGACATTGTCGACGAGTAGTAAGACGCCACTCATTTATTCTGAAAAGAAAAAAAAAATCTTTTTAATAGAGGATAAAGGTGTCAGAAGGAAGGATATACACTGGCGATCATCATATTACTAAAGAAAAAAAAATCAGAACTAGCTTTCCTATTTTTCTCAAGATTGTCAGGTAAATATGCTTTTTAGCAAGCATCCCTCCACAACAACAAAAATAAATCCAGTTCCATTTGCCTGGAATTACCAATTAGATGGCCATAAACATACGGAAAAATCTAGCCTTTAAGATCTATTCCTTCATTTTGCTTTCAAGTATCCTGTTCTTATTCCCTTAAAATATTTTCTAAACAGCTGAAGTAAACGAAATATAAAGTCATTAGCCTCTAGATCATTTAGGTGATGCACTAAAGTGTGCTAAAGTATTTGAGTATAGCTCATTTCTTTGAATCAATTTAAGCTAAATTTTTATAGACAATTTTTTTTGGCTTAAGGTAGTAGCTTCGAATACAGCTTTCACAATATTCCATCCCATACCCTTCCTCTAATTCAAGGGTTCTTAACCTGGGGCTCACGAACCCCCAGCTGGCTGACGAGAAAATATTCTAAATAGTTAAATATGCTTAGAGAGAGAGAGAGAGAGAGAGAGAGAGAGAGAGAGAGAGAGAGAGAGAGAGAGAGAGAGAGAGAGAGAGATTAGAATCAAAATTTATTAGAAACACATTCACTGTAATTCTGCATATTCTCCCAGATAACACCTAAGAAGAGTTCGTAGATTTGATGAACGAATCTTTGGCTAAAGATACATTTGAAATCCTTTCCCTGACCAAATGAGTGAGATTTACCCAGCTTTATCTGATATAGTGATGAACTCTATTGATGTTCTCTATTTATTATTTGTGTGAGCAAGGATTTTCAACTCTATTGGACAGGATTGATTGATTTGAGGTTTCCTGGCGTCCTGACCGTTGAACAGGAAAACTAGACACCAATCATGGCTTAATAGGGAGACTGACCTACAATTCTACCTGCTTAATACTGCACCTCGAACTCTTCAAAGCACTGAAGTTCAGATTTGTTGGATAAAGGAAATATTGCTTCACTCCTGCACGTGTGGTAGCTTTGTAAAATATTTGGAATATCAACGTTTCATCTTAATAATACCCTATATAGTTAAGAATTAAATTACTATTATTCTTAATGTTAGATTACTAGTGGTTCCGGTAAATTGTCTTATAACTCAGGCGGTACTTAACGGGAGAAAAGGTTGAGAACCCCTGCTATAATTGTCTTTGACCACAACAAGACATTTAATTTCTAATTCATCTTTCACCAAATAAAAGCTTTCTAGTCTTATTCTCATGCTATCTCCTAAAACTTATAAACAAAAGACTTACTCACAAGCCAATTGTTATTCATTGTTACCATCTGAGAAAACCAACTCAAAAATATTGTTGTTGTGGCCTGATTGGTAACGTCTCGGCCTGGTGTTTGCCAGTCGGGGGTTCGAGTCCAGCTCAGTTTCGTTAGTGCCATTAGTGTCTGCAACCTTACCATCCTTGTGAGCTAAGGATGGTGGGGTTGGGGGAGCCTGTAGGTCTATCTGTTAAGTCATCAGCAGCCATTGCCTGGCCTTCCTTGGTCCTAGCTGGATGGAGAGGGGGCTTGGGCGCTGATCATGTATATATGGTCAGTCTCTAGGGCATTGTCCTGCTTGATAGGGCAATGTTACTGTATCTTGCCTCTGCCATTCATGAGTGGCCTTTAAACCTATATGAAAAATAATGCAAGGTCTCGGTTTCCCCAATTTCTCTTTGCATGAATTCTTATTGTAGAATACGTTGTATTGTGAATACTCTTTTAAATAGCTTTAACATTTTGCTTGATCTATTCAATCGTCATAACCCATTTCCACAGAGAAAGCTTATTCAAATCACTTAAGATATTCCCAAGTTATATCAATATGGAAATAATGCTACCCACTTCTCTTTGGCACACATTCTGTTAACTCTACTTTTTTCCTGTTTTGTTACTCAACTGTTTTTGTAATTTTTTTCTGATCCCTTTACATACATTTATAGATACGTATGCAAATTAATAGAAATTACCTTTTCACAATCTTTACCAATATTCATTATTCTCCCACCTGATTTCAATTTGCCTTAATTACCGAACACTTATTTTTACTTTGTCTCTCTTCTATGAAACCCCCCTTTTTTAAATTATTATTTCACCCTTTTTATGAAAGGTTTTAACTCTTTCGATTCCACTACCACATAGAAAAAAAAAAGACCAAACCATAAAAGTCTTTTTAGGTAGAATAGGTTTCAATTTTTTCTAAGCACTCATGAACCGTTAGATTTATGGCAATTATTTATTTATTTATTTATTTATTTTTTGCATGGTTAGATCTGATTTCAATAATTAATCAAATATTAATAATACTAATAACAACAATGATGATGTAAATTAATAATGTTAACTTCAGTAATTTCAATAACAATAATGATTTTTTATAATTTTATTAATGTTATTAAAAATTTCAGTCATTGTTATTGGAAATAATAATAATAATAATAATAATGATAATTATAATAATGATTATTATTATTATTATTATTATTATTATTATTATTATTATTATTATTATTGTTAATGTTATTGTTATTATTTTATTGTTATTATTATTACTATTATTATTATTATTATTATTATTATTATTATTATTATTATTATTATTATTATTATATTTTCTTTTTTTAAATTACTATCATTATTGTTATTTAAATTACTGAAATTATAAATAACTTTTAAGTAAATCAATTGAGGTTTTGCTTATTTTCTTCTAACTTTCCCCTTAGCCCATTTTAGCACAAAAATCATCTGCAAAAAACAAAAACAAAAATCTCTTTTCCAGTCACCTTCTTAGTGCTAAGCTCTATCATAACTTTTCATCCTTGAATTCTAAGCTCCCTTTTTAGTAGCAAAAACTTTAACCAAAATAAGCTCTTTCAGCACTCAACGACAAAAAGGATTTTCTTTAAGCTAGAAATCTTATTATGTACCTGCTTTTTTGGTGAGAAGAGATTTGAATACATTTTACAATATCCCAAATTCTCCGAAATTATATATAAATGTAGTAAGAATCTGAAGTAATCATTAACAAAACATTCAGACAATATCACAAATTCTCCGAAATCATAAATAAATGTAGAAAGAATCTGAAGTAATCTTTAACAAAAAATTGAGATAATATCCCAAATTCTCCGAAATTATATATAAATGTACAAAGAATCTGAAGTAATCATTAACAAAAAATTAAGACAATATCATAAATTCTCTGAAATTATATATAAATGTAAAAAGAATCTGAAGTCATCATTGAAAAAAATAAGACATTATCCTAAATTCTCCAAAATTATATATAAATGTAGTAAGAATCTGAAGTAATCTTTAACAAAAAATTAAGACAATATCCCAATTTCTCCGAAATTATATACAAATGTAGAAAGAATTTAAAGTAATCTTTAACAAAAAATTAGGACAATATCCAAAATTCTCCGAAATTATATATAAATGTAGTAAGAATCTGAAGTAATCATTAAAAAAAATTAAGACAATATCCAAAATTCTCCGAAATTATATATAAATGTAGTAAGAATCTGAAGTAATCATTAAAAAAATTAAGACAATATCCAAAATTCTCCGAAATTATATATAAATGTAGTAAGAATCTGAAGTAACCATTAACAAAAAATTAAGATAATATCCAAAATTCTCCGAAATTATATATAAATGTAGTAAGAATCTGAAGTAATCATTAAAAAAAATTAAGACAATATCCTAAATTCTCCGAAATTATATATAAATGTAGTAAGAATCTGAAGTGATCTTTAACAAAAAATTAAGACAATATCCAAAATTCTCCGAAATTATATATAAATGTAGTAAGAATCTGAAGTAATCATTAAAAAAAATTAAGACAATATCCAAAATTCTCCGAAATTATATATAAATGTAGTAAGAATCTGAAGTAATCATTAAAAAAAATTAAGACAATATCCAAAATTCTCCGAAATTATATATAAATGTAGTAAGAATCTGAAGTAATCATTAAAAAAAATTAGGACAATATCCAAAATTCTCCGAAATTATATATAAATGTAGTAAGAATCTGAAGTAATCATTAAAAAAAATTAAGACAATATCCAAAATTCTCCGAAATTATTTATAAATGTAGTAAGAATCTGAAGTAATCTTTAACAAAAAATACAGACAATATCCAAAATTCTCCGAAATTATATATAAATGTAGTAAGAATCTGAAGTAATCATTAAAAAAATTAAGACAATATCCAAAATTCTCCGAAATTATATATAAATGTAGTAAGAATCTGAAGTAACCATTAACAAAAAATTAAGATAATATCCAAAATTCTCCGAAATTATATATAAATGTAGTAAGAATCTGAAGTAATCATTAAAAAAAATTAAGACAATATCCTAAATTCTCCGAAATTATATATAAATGTAGTAAGAATCTGAAGTGATCTTTAACAAAAAATTAAGACAATATCCCAATTTCTCCGAAATTATATATAAATGTAGTAAGAATCTGAAGTAACCATTAACAAAAAATTAAGACAATATCCAAAATTCTCCGAAATTATATATAAATGTAGTAAGAATCTGAAGTGATCTTTAACAAAAAATTAGGACAATATCCCAATTTCTCCGAAATTATATATAAATGTAGTAAGAATCTGAAGTAACCATTAACAAAAAATTAAGATAATATCCAAAATTCTCCGAAATTATATATAAATGTAGTAAGAATCTGAAGTAATCTTTAACAAAAAATACAGACAATATCCAAAATTCTCCGAAATTATTTATAAATGTAGTAAGAATCTGAAGTAATCTTTAACAAAAAATACAGACAATATCCAAAATTCTCCGAAATTATATACAAATGTAGAAAGAATTTAAAGTAATCTTGAAGAAAAATAAGGATGTTTTGTAAAAGTTTCTACTTAATTCCTTTAAACGCTACCTACCGAAGTTAAAACTTATAATTGAATTTAACTACGTAGCTGATGAACTTGTCTCTCACTTATCATATAGTTTCACATATTATGTATAGAATTTATAAATGTAAGTAATAGAAGCAAAAAAAGAATAAATATCTCGTTAGTCAAAGAGAAAGTACTTGAGAAAATAATTTAAATCAAACGATAGGCACAACTTTACTTTTAACGTCAAGGAGTTCAAATAAAAATTCTTAATATCATTTACATTTTTCTTTTTAATTTAATAACAAATGATGATACTCATTGGGATCTTTAAGTCATTGACATGAGTCAAAATTTGACACGCTAGGTTTTAACTGATCAGGAGTATGAGAAATATAGCAAACATTGGCTACAAAACATAGCATTGCATAGGATGCTTTAATCACACTACCATATCACAAGTTGTCCTAATAATTAATGCACTTAGGTGATAAGTGTTTCATTTTTAGAACCTTATATAATAGCTTGTTCATTCTTATGAATTAATTCAATATATATATATATATATATATATATATATATATATATATATATATATATATGTATATATATATATATATATATATATATATATATATATATATATATACATATATATATATATATATATATATATATATATATATATATATATATATATGTATGTATTTATATATATACATGGTTATATATATGCATATATATATATATATATATATATATATATATTATATATATATATATATATGTATATATATACATATATATATATATGTATATATATATATATATATATATATATATGTATATATATATGTATATATATATATACATGCATATATATATATATATTTATATATACATATATACATATATATATATATTTATTTAAATATATATATATATATATATATATATATATATATATATATATATATGTATATATACTGTATATATATAAATTATATATATATATATATATATATATATATATATATATATATATATATGAAAAACAAAATGTATTCATGACATCTGAAATTTTGTATTGCGAAAATAGTTGCTATGTGTTTTTTTTTTTTTTATAGACAAGTTCCATGTAAATCTAGAGTAATATTAATAATAATAATCAAAGACTAGGTTAGGAAGCACAGTTAATGTTACTGTTATATGATTACACAGAAACAGTATCATTGTATGTCCTTCAGAAAATGCATGAGAAATGACATGACCGTATAAGTACTTGCGGTTATGTTCATAGTTCAAAGGTGATATTAAGTGCCCATTAATCATAAAAATTGAATGTTTTCATAAATCAATTTCTAGTGAAACAGGTGACTGAATAATTTTTTGAAGTGTCTTTCCTTAGTCTAAGGTCTAGTTCAAGTTTAAATTTCGAGTGATTTACTTTTTGT
Organism: Palaemon carinicauda; assembly: GCF_036898095.1. Lineage (NCBI taxonomy): Eukaryota > Metazoa > Arthropoda > Malacostraca > Decapoda > Palaemonidae > Palaemon > Palaemon carinicauda. The sequence continues at coordinate 121,753,701 of NC_090740.1, read as the reverse complement.
ATTACTGATCAATACATTATTATTTTCTACCTCTGTCCCAACTATAAGGAATCTATTGGAACATGTTAGCAGGTATCATTGGAACCATTCGGTGTATTTTTTTTTTTTTTTTGTACTGAAAGATTCCCTTGAGCGTTTTATTAAATTTAATCGATTTCAAAATACTTTTAAGCTTAGTATTTGAATACCACTGCTTTTATCTTTATAATGTTTCTATTTCACAAATGCCACTTGAGTCCTTTCCCTTTACTTTGGGTTTATCACTCGACTGTTCCATAGAAAGGACTTCATCCCTCTCTCCTCTTTCTCCTTTAAACATTTCTCCTAATCCTCTCACGCTTCATGCCCAGCTTTCCCAGCTTTCAAAATATAAATCATTTGAAAACCTTAATCAATTGACCTATGACTATAGTACTTTCACACAAAATCTCTCTTTTTTCTGCTTTTGTGCTGAGATTCTTTTTGCTTATTAAACAGTCAATACTACACAGTATTCTGGAAGTTTCATTCCAGTTGTGACCAAGTTGTGGAATGTTCTTCCTAATCGGGTATTTGAATTGGTAGAATTTCAAAATTTCAAACTTGCAGCAAATGTTTTTATGTTGAACAGGGTAACAAAAGTCTTTAATAGTTTATATATGAAATATCTGTTTTGATGTGGTTACTGTTTTTAAAACATTTTATTAATTGTTAATTATTTCTCATATAGTTTATTTATTTCCTCATTTCCTTTCCTCACTGAGCTATTTTTTCCCTGTTGGAGCCCTTGTGCTTATAACATCTTGCTACTAGGGTTGTAGCTTAGCTAAAAATAGCCATAACAATAGTAATTCAGAACTGTTATTTTTTTCATAAATTTTACCCCTTAATGCTCTATGTCTGTTTGCTTTCTTGGTAAATGTCTAATGTATATATCCGTATACCTGAACACAGTTTTACTATTTGCTCTGCAATTACACCACATGTACTGTATTTCCTTTTCCTTAAACCTCGCATTTCTTAATCACACTTGCTCATTTATAATATCTCTTCCAACTTCCTATACATCAAGACAATGAATGCTGTCATTGGTCAATACTTCCCACAACTTTTCACTTATATGTTGAAATTAAAGTATCTACTGTCCCGTTAGATTTTCTGATCTACTTCAACATCCTAACATCTGAACTAAACTTATATTTTAGTAAATTTTTACTTGACCCACAAAATAATGGTGCACGTTTAGCTACTTCTCTTCCTACATTTCAGCCCAGCCAGTTACTCTTTCATCCTTGTCTTTTAAAAGTATAAAACACCAAAACTCTTTACATAGTATACTTTAGTATAGGTTAAGCATGAAAGCCTAATATGTATTGTGTAATACTTTTATTTTTAAACAAGGAAGCAAAACTAAATTTTTTTTCAGATAAGCCTATGAAGCGCTAAGTAGATGATGAGTGTAGAATTATTGAATTAAAAGCTCAAGATAGAGACGACTGGCGAAATCTAACCGAGGTCCTTTGCGTCAATAGGCCTAGGTGGGATGATCATGATTATTGCAATACTAACAAAGATATAAAACAATGAGTCAGTTATGCTGAGATCTGATAACTCATATAAAGCCTGGTTATAGTTACTCATATCGTTTTCATACTACTGTAATGTAAATGAGTTGCATTTAGGTTACACTGATCTTATGAGTGAATTTAAGAGCGGTGAATAATCCCATAAGCTCTTCCAATTAGACTAAACGATCTAGAATGCAATAGAGGTGCTCTAACAGATTATCCCCTTTATCTTAAGGTATCTTGGTGTAAGTCTACTGAGAAATGAGCAGTAATTACTGTTAAATGAGATCTTACTTAGTTGGTCTAAAGATTCAAGCCGTCTAGTTATATACTGGAAGAGGATGTGTGTTTATCTTTTTCTTTTTTATTTTTTTCCCAATTTTAATTCTTCGCGCTTTAAAGAATTATTCATGTTGAATAAGTTTCCCTTCGTGTACATTAATTTGTAATCTTTATGATAATGATTTCGAACAGTTAGTTATCGCTTTTTAGCATTGACCATTATCATTTTGTTATTTGGTAGGATTTTCTCGCCGCTATAAACAATGTTTTTATATCTCACCATAACCAATCAAAAGATACGAAATAATGTAGAATTTATATTCCACTGTATATATATATAAATATATATGTATATATATATATATATATATATATATATATATATATATACTGTATATATATATATATATATATATATATATATATATATATATATATATATGTATATATATAATATATATATATACATATATATATACATAATATATATATATATATATATATATATATATATATATATATATATTTATATATATATATATATATACAGTATATGATATATGTATATAATATATATACATGTATATGTATGATATATATATATATATATATATATATATATATATATATATATATATATATATATGTATGTATAATATATATATTATATATATACATATATATAATATATACACACACACACACACATATATATATATATATATATATATATATATATATATATATATATATATGTGTGTGTGTGTATATATACATATATATATACATTTATATACATTTTATATATATGGTTTTATATGTATACATATACATATATATATATATATATATATATATATTTATATATATACCTATATATATATATATATATATATATATATATATATATATGTATGATAGTCATGGAAGGAAAAATAAAAAGACTTGATTGGAGTTAGTACTTTCGTCCATTAGGGACATAAACAGGTTGATGTCCCTAATGGACGAGAGTACTAACTCCATCAAGTCTTTCCATTTTTTCCTTCCGTGGCTATAATTGACTCATTGTTTTATATCTTTGGTAGTATTGCAATAATCATGATCATCCCACCTAGGCCTATTGACGCAAAGGACCTCGGATAGATTTCGCCAGTCGTCTCTATCTTGAGCTTTTATTTCAATAATTCTACACTCATCTTCTACTTAGTGCTTCATAGTCTTATCTGAAAAAATTTACTTTTGCTTCCTTGTTTAAAATAAAGAAAAAAAAGTATCACATAATATATAATGGACTCTCCCAACGTATACTATGTGAGAAGTTTTTGTCTTATATAGTCTTAAAAGAAAAGGATGAAAGAGTAACTCGCCGAGCTGAAATGTAGGAAGAGAAGAGAAGTAGCTAAACATGCACCATTATTTTGTGGGTCAAGTAAAAATTTATTATCCGATACCTTATAAAATCACTCCATTTTATATTCCCATTAAATAATATTTATCATACATTCCATTTTATCATGCTATAATACTTTTATAGATTTTGTTATCACCTTGTCACGCCCCTATTTCGCATAAATACTTGCTCTGGACAAGTTTCTCATTCTAGTTCCTTCATGTTTACTCTCTAGACTCTGTTGTTTTTCCGTTAACCAATCACGAACCCATACGTATGGAAAGTTTGCACAAGGGATGAAGATTAATAATATTTCTCTACCCCCTTCCCTTATCTCTTCTACTGGTTTCTACATACCCCTTCCAACAAATCCTTTTCCGTGGAAACTTTTGTCGAGTGTCAGGTCATTGTTATTTCAATTGAGTTTTTTTTTCGTATTTTGCGATGGAGGAAATTACAGAAACTTATAACAGCTGCAGTATTCCATACTTAAAAGCATTTACTAAATTTCATGGCGATTATTTTGATACGTCATCCAATTTTGATAATTTCCTTAAATCACATGATGTAATACCCCAACGTTTACGGTGTCCCAAGTGCCGTTCCTTGCTACCGTACGGAATTAAGACGTCACAGTTTCAACACCCCCGTGACCCACAAGTTTCGACGTCCCGGTCATAAATGTAAGTCATTCATTTCTTTAATTTTAATGTTATTAGAGTGCGCAGCTCAACATTACCTCTTGCCAGTATAAGTTTGTGACCTGGGAAGGGGGTCCGGGGGCTTGCCCCCAGCTAGGGGTTGTGACCAGAGAAGGGGTTCTGGGGGCTTGCCCCCAGCTAGGGGTTGTGACCTGGGAAGGGGGTCCGGGGGCTTGTCCCTGGCTAGTGGTTGTGACCTGGGAAGGGGTGCGGGGCCTTGCCTCCGGCTAGGGGTTATGACCTGGGAAGGAGTCCGGGGCCTTGCCCCCCGCTAGTGATTGTGACCTGGAAACTTCTAAATTAGGTTAGGTGGGTTTGTCAGGTTCTGTACCATTTTGTACCTTTTTATTTATTGTGTAAATGGTATATGGAAAAATGCTTTAAAATACACATGCTAATATTAGCATAGCTTTGCTAATGTTAGCAATGGCAGCGTAACATTGGTAATGTTGCGTAACCTTGCTAATGTTAGCGTTTGCAGTACATACGTTCTTGATGCGTAAAGTGACACAGAATTTGAACAAGTCATTATATTTAAAAATTTTAAGAGGAAATATATAACAAGAGACCTTATATTTAAATTTTTAACAGAAAATATATGTTTTCCTGTAGAAAATAACGGGATTTAATCGGTTTTCACCTTCATTTCAGCCGTAATAACAACAACCAGTTCGGCTTCTTGAAGTTAGTCGAACTGGTTGTTGTTTGTTTAAGGTTGAAATGAAGGTCAAATTCGGTCGAACCACGTTATTTACTACAGGAAAACATATATTTTCTGCTCGAAATGAGAATCTGTAATACAGTAAAACTCTACCGATTTTTACTACACCAAAATATAATTGAAGTTTACTATCGACTGCCAAGCTTTCACGTTTTCTTTGAACTCTAGTAGTGTATCATTTTCTCTTATAGTTAACAGGGAAACCCTTTTAAATTGTCAATGCTGGTCACTTTTTATCCCTACTCATCTTTCACGGAAATGTGGATGAAGTCAGTTGCAATGAATATAATATTCCGTAAATCACTTCGGTTTCTTAAGTGGAACCCTTTAACATGAAAAAAAAAAGAATGCTGTGTATATAGTGCTAGCCTTTTGTAAAACGAATTCAATAGCAACATAGTTGGAGGGTCAAGCTATTTTTATTTACACACACACACACACACACACACACACACACATATATATATATATATATATATATATATATATATATATATATATATATATATATATTTATATATTTATATATATATATATATGTATATATATGTATATATATATATATATATATATATATATATATATATATATATATATGTATATATATGTATATTATATATATATATAATATATATATATATATATATATATATATATATATATATATATATATATATATATATACACTGTATATATTTTTTTTTCTTAGAAAAGAGATCATATGCAATCGTCCCAAAATTTAATTTATCTGTTTCCTACATGTAAAACTACAAAAAAAAACCTTACTATTAGAATATCCAGAAAAAAAACATAGTTCATCTCTTAAATCTTTGGTTACATAAATTCATTTATAAGGCCCAACAAAATATTTGCTGATTTAAAAAATATAATCATTCCAGTATCAGAGATCTATTTTTTGTCCTATTTCTTGAAAATGTCTGTATTTAATAAGTGGAATGTATGGTCATATTCATTACTAGAATAAAAACTGTCACTGTGTTATCTCTAAGTATTGAGAGAAATTTTAGTAAAATTATATTTACAGACGGAATAACATGTTGAACAAAGAAAATAGTTTTTTTGTGTAACCAAAATAATGTGCTTTCACTGAAGTTGACATTCATTTCAGCAGTAAATAAACCAAAAACTGATTAGAACGTCTAAGAACAAGGTTATTTTTTATGGAATCTAATAATTTTTGCTGCACCATGAGCTTGCTTTGCTCGCGGAAAAAGAAAATCATCAAACTCCTATTGATAACTCCATTGATTATTATTTATTTATATAATTAAGTTTTTTATTAGTAATGAAAATAAGTGTCATTTTTAAAGAAAACAGACGTTTTTCCATAAGAAACATTTGTTTTTTAGTACAAAATATTTTTCCGTCCGTAACTATAATAAAACCGAAAAATTTCAACCAAAATATTTACTAACAGTTTAATATTACATGAATTGGCCACTTTCAGTTTCTGAGCACCCAACAATGGCCTTCAACTATGAACAGAAGTTGCAGAGAATGAGACAAGAGAGCGGTACTCATGTGCTTCTTTCTCAAATTTAAGGCTACTAACATTTGGAGTTTCATTCCTTAGAGGACTTGAAATATATCCATTATTTCAAATAGTTTTTAGACTAGTCAATACTCGTCAGAGAGGGATTGATAGTACACCTTCCATGAACAATGGCGATTTCCAGCATGGGTGATAATGTGAGTTGACAATATCGAACATTATTGGTTCACGATCTCGGCTACAGTTCTAATGGTTTTTGCTCCATTGTGGGTTACTGTGCTGACAAACATTAAATCACTTCCTATGTTTTGGTAAGCGGTACATGTTGAGTTGCACTCGCAAGTTCTGTGGGTCATTATTTCGGTAATAACTAAAACAATTTCTAATGTTTTTTTGCTACACCCATGGCTCACTGCGCGGGCAAAATTAACATTAAATTATTGCTACTATGCTCTGGCAAGCAGTAAATGTTGAGTTGCAATAGGAAGTCCCATGGGTTATTATTTTGGCAATGATTAAAAAATTTCTATTGGTTTTTGCTCCACCATGGCTCATTGCGCTGGCAAAATTAACATTAAATCAACGCTCCTCTCTTCTGAAAAGTGGTAGGCCTACCTGTTGAGCTGTGCTCGCAAATCACGTGGGTCATTATTTTAGTAATAATTTTCATGACTTCTAATGGGTTTCACTCTGCTGTGGCTCAATGTGCTAAAAGAAAAAAAAAAACAAAAAAAAAATTACTCCTATGTTCTGTCATGCGGCTCATGTTGAGCTGCGTCCGCGTGAGTCATTATTTCGGGGATATTTTTTTCTTTCATTTGAGCAACAATAGATATATGGGTACTGCCTGGAAAACTTCTTAATAAGATAACTACATATGTTGACCTCATTTACTTTCCTTTATACTTTCTATGACCTTTTATTGACCTACTTTACATTCCTTTACGTTTTTTTTTTACGCTTTTTATGTCCTTTACACTATTCAGTAACACATGAAAAATAATTTTGAGATGCAAACATTTTAGTTTTTTAGTTCGCATTCAGAATAAGTTAATCTCACTGTAATCACATTTTTTCATATGCAAATTTAGATTTCAGGTAACGGTAAAACTTTTTCTGTTTTCATGACAAAAATTTATAAAATTTTTATTTTTTTTATTTTGAAGTTTTGGTAGGTGATGTTAATTAACTTGTAATACACTAAATTCACTGTTCGCTATTCTCATTATCTTTAAAAATATTCAGATGTATTGGAAATATGTATATATAAAATGATAAGTAAGTTCCGTTTGAACATTTCTGAACCATGTATTAGCAATATATAGATTAGTTAGACATGAGATATATATTCGTTT
>NC_090740.1:121733692-121741192 GCF_036898095.1 Palaemon carinicauda | reverse complement strand
CCTTTATAATAAGTTCTACTGCCTGATCAAGGATTCAAACCTTAGCATCGAGTGAAATAAAAGTACACGGTTGAATTAAACCGTTCAGCCATAAAAAGTGATCAGAGTTCATTCTGATTCGACCGTTGGTAGATATGAGTTAATAAGGATTCCAAGAACAAAACCTGAATCAGTAGCTCAAGACAAGTAGGAGAAGAATATAGGGAAAAATTTGAGATGTTTCCTAAGGATGGATTGATCGTCATAAAACATAAATGAATATATATATATATATATATATATATATATATATATATATATATATATATATATATATATATACACATATGTGTCTGGATAAATTTATATATATATATATATATATATATATATATATATATATATATATGCATATATAAATAAATATATATACATATATGTATATATGTGTATTGAATGTATTATCTATATATATATATATATATATATATATATATATATATATATATATATATGTATATATATAAATATATATATATATATATATACACACACACATATATATATATATATACATATATATATATATATGTATATATATATATATATATATATAAATATATATATATATATGTATATATATATATATATATATATATATATATATATATATATATATATATATATATATATATATATATATATATATATACAGTTTACAGTATATCCATGTATATAATGCAAACTACAAACTAAAACATAACGTAATACAAACATTATAAACATACAACGAGAGAAGACGTGAAAGAAAATGTGTGAGAGTAAAGAAAAAAAAAAACTCCCAAATTAGTTGTACCTTGAGTGGAGGGACAGGGGAAGGTGAAAAACAAGGCTTTATAATGCGAGAGTTCTAAGAAGACCATCAAAGGGACTTTTCAGCTGAGAGCAAGAGCTCGAATGAAAATGAAACAATAAGGTGTGTCTTGTTCCTCTCAGATGTTGCAACACGTTGCTTTCTTTTTTTTTCCTTTTTTCATTTATTTTTATTTTTTGCAAATTTATGTATAGAATAAGGTGGAAGACTCCTGTTTCATAATCCTTTTATATTTGATTTGGGTAGAATGTAGTTTATTGGGACAGGCGACATCTTTTTTATTGCTAGCCAAATCGTTACTCCTTATGGGGAAGATGTTCTTTACTATGATCCGATATACCATAATATGAAGTTATTTTATCATTTTAAATTAGAAACATTTCCCTCGAGATTTCCCCTCAGCAACTGAGGGAGGCAAGCCAGTCTCAACTTGGTGCCGGTCCCAAGCCCGGGTAAATGGGGAGGGTTGGCGGCAGGAAAGGCATCCGGCCATGAAAAACTAGCCAAAACCAATATGGCTAATGGATATTGTAAGATTAGAATTAATGCTAGGGCATATATATGATGAAGTGTGGGACAGAGGTAGATGGAGAACGCTGGCCAGAAACATCGACCCCACATAATGTGGGAAAAGATGCAGACAAAGAAGAAGAATTTTATCATTTTAAAGATGTAATTTAGAGTGCTGCCCATAGCTTTATTTGTGTAGGAGAGAGACTTACGAAGGGGGTCCACCCCGGCTAGGGGTTGTGACCTGGGAACTACTAGGTTAGGTTAAGTGGGTTTGTGGTGTTTGTATGATAGCGACAGTGTTTGGGGTACGCAGGGGGCCGTTAGCAGCCCCGTTAGGTTATTAGGAAGCATTTACAAATTTAGTGAATTCATTATTTCATTCTGTTGAAATTCCCCTGAAAAATTTGATGTGATGATTTTTACTCTATTTCCTGGCGATCGCGACCCTGTCTTAGTATGTAGTTTGTTGGGACAAGCATTTACAAAACTAGTGAATACTATTTCATTCTGTGATCATTCCCTTGAAGAAGAGTCGATTTCGGAAATTTTTTACTCGATTTTCTGGCGGTTCCAGGCCTGTCCCAACAAACTACAAAGGCTCCTTTGATTTTTTATTTTTATGCAAATTTATGCATAGAATAAGGTGGAAGACTCCTGTTTTATAATCCCTTTAATTTTTTTTTTATTGGCAAATTTATGGATAGAATAAGGTGGAAGACTCCTGTTTCATAATGTTTTAATATCTGATTTTTTCTTTTGTAAATTTATGGATAAAACAAGGAGTGAGATCCTGTTTCATAATCCTTTTATATATATTGTTTTTTTTTTTTTTTTTTTTTTGCAAATTTATGGATAGAATAAGGTGGAAGACTCCTGTTTCATAATCCTTTTATATTTGAGTTTTTTTTTCTTTTTGGGGGGCAAAGTTATGGATATAATAAGGTGGAAGACTCCTGTTTCATAATCGCTTTATATTTTTTTTTTCCTCTTTGGAGGGCAAATTTATGGATATAATGAGGAAGACTCCTGTTTCATAATCCCTTTATATTTGATTTTTTTTTCTTTTTTTTTTTTTGGGGGGGGGGGCAAATTTATGGATATAATAAGGTGGAAGACTCCTGTTTTATAATCCCTTTATATTTGATTTTTTTTCTTTTTTTTTTTTTTGGGGGGGGGGGGCAAATTTATGGATATAATAAGGAGGAAGACTCCTGTTTCATAATCCCTTTATATAGTTTTTTTTTTCTGGCAAATTTATGGATAGAATAAGGTGGAAGACTCCTGTTTCATAATCCCTTTATATTTTTTTTTCTTTTTAGGGGGCAAATTTATTGATATAATAAGGTGGAAGACTCCTCTTTTATAATCCCTTTATATTTGATTTTTTTTTCTTTTTTGGGGGGCAAATTTATGGATATAATAAGGAGGAAGACTCCTGTTTCATAATCCCTTTATATTTTTTTTTTCTTTTTGGGGGGCAAATTTATTGATATAATAAGGAGGAAGACTCCTGTTTTATAATCCTTTTATATCTAATTTTTTTTTCAGATTTATGGATAGAATAGGGTCTTCCTGCTTCATAATCTTTTTGTAATTGTTTTTTTTTTCATTTTTTTTAAATTTATATATAAAATAAGGTGGAAGACTCCTATTTCATAATCTCTTTATATTTAATTTAGTTTTTTTTTCAGATTTATTGATAGAATAGGGTCTTCCTGTTTCATAATCATTTTGAATTTATTTTTTTTCTTTTTTTGCAAATTTATGGATAGAATAAGGTGGACGACTCCTGTTTCATAATCCTTTTATATTTGATATTATTTTTTGTTTATTTAAGATATGCTGTATTCTTATGATCCGTATATTACTTTTCATAAGGGGAATACACTGTTTTTTAATGTTTATTCTGTTTACCCATCTCTTCTACCATGGAAAACATTAGTTGTCTTCAATAGGGCAAACAAAACTTAAGCGTTTTTATTTTCTTTTTCATCTCACAAGATAACTATTGGATTTCAGTTACTTATTTTTCCGCCAAGTAGCCATCTAATTTCCTTTTAATTAAAATTAATAAACATTTATTATTCTCAGCATTTGAAATTTTTATGTTATTTATTGTTTTAGGCTCATAATTTTATTCTTATTTTATGCAACGGCTTCCTCTGTTTATATTTTATTTTTAAGGAAAGTTTCCTAATAGATTTTTCTCTTTGTGCTAAAATAAGTTTTTAAATCATCCCTTCTCAACTAACAAACATTGTTCCTCCAACCTACATTAAGGAACATTCAAAGTTCAGCATTAAGGGAATTTTGTCTTAACATATTTATCGCCCCAGTAAAAGTATATTGTGCTCTTTTACTGTAGAAGAAGTATAATTTTAACAATTGATCTTCAACAAATATATATTTTTCTTCACTTGCCTCTGGATAGGGGTGTGTATTCCTTCTTCAAGGTGGCAGTTTGTCTTTCCTCTTCTCTAACGTGAGTGTCATAACTCTGATAACTTTAGCAAACATTGTCAGCTTCCATTCCATCTCGTGATAGACAGCTGGAATTATCATATTTTGCCATATGATGAGCATCCATTATCGGATTTTTTTTAACTAGCATCACCTTCTACTTGCCAATTATATGGCTACTAAAGTAATGCTATGTTATCATACTAAAAATGTAATTAACTAATAGAAATCTAAGTATATTTCAACATCCTTCTCCTTTTAGCATGTTACGTTAACAACTGTTTACCATATCTTCACAACACTATTAGATGATCTCCATCATCATTAATGTAATTAGATTCGGAAGCATTGAACTGCAAAGGACCAAAAGCACGTGTATACTGATTCCTTTCATACGAATATAATGTGATTACATATCCAAAGATGTAAGAGAGGCGAATCATTTGAACATACGGGAGTCTTGCATTAAACGAAATTAATCTTTGGAAGTTGATCATACCTTGAAATCAGGTAATCGAAGAACATTAAAGGAAGAAAAAACAAAATTCACAGGTAGTGTGAATACGTCTCCAGATATCACAGGCGAGGGAGATGAAAGACGAGGTGTGCAAAGAGAATGCTGGAATAAAGCTACAAGAGGAATTTTAAAGAACTCCCAGATAAGGTGCGAAGCAGGGAGGATAAAACAAATAGAAACTGTGTAAGAATAAAGAGCGGGAGCTTATAGAATAATATCAAAGGGAAGAATCTTACAAAGCATGGAGAAGTGTTCAGGGAGCGGATGAGAAAAGAAACTTTAACGACATAATGGTGCCACAGAAGAAAGGATGTGAAAAACACAGGCAGTTGGTGGAAGAGAAGAGGAAGAGTATATGATAAAGGGTATGTTGGAACAGGAATGCAACGGCATAACGTTTCAACAGGAGGATTAAAAGAAAAGCGAAATTAAGAACTAGACGAAGAAGGAGTTGAAGTAAGTAGGAGAAGACAGAGGAGAATAAGAATGAAAGTAAGGCTAAGGAAATCAGAAGAAGGGGACACAAGAGTTACAGGAAAACGCTGAAAGTGAGAAGGGATATCTGTTGAAGCAAAATAAAAACAATATTCCGATCGTGATAGTCATGGTAATGATGATAAGGAGGTCACTTGAAGATAGATAGACGCGACAGGAAGAGGAAATGGACAGGGGGACAGAAAACGGTGGGAGGTAAGAAGAAAAAGAATATGTATTGGAGGAGGAGGAGGAGGAGGAGGAGACGTAGGAAGAGAAGGATCTTCCACTTTTTCTCTTCTTCTTAGGACATTCTCATTACCCTCAAGACTGGCGGATCTCGTGCTCTCGACTCTTTTGTGTCTAGAGAGTCGGGGGCCCAGAGCCGGGGCGCTACATCAAACATTTTTCCCCTCATTCATCCGGTCGAGACGCCAGGGTTTCGTTCACGGCCGCCGGCGGAAGCAGGGTGCGAAGTGAACCATTCTGGCAAAGGCGAAGCCTTTTGGCGAGTATCAATGTGCCTGCAATGCTTTTCCAGTAGCCAGCCAATTAGCTTTGATGTTAGTGAATTCTCTTTGAATGAGGTGTCGGAGAGAGGGAGGAAAAGATATGAGATTAAATATTTGTATTCTTCTTTTTTTTCGCATGTGGGACGGTAAAGGATCAAAGGCGTTGAAAAGGGTGAGGGATGGGCGGTGAGGGTAGGACGATGAACGGGAGGAAACGGGTGGAGGGGGTTTGGGCGTGGAAGAGGGAGACCCCCTCTTCCATCGCCTCTGGAAAGGGCCTGGTCTCTCTCTCTCTCTCTCTCTCTCTCTCTCTCTCTCTCTCTCTCTCTCTCTCTCTCTCTATCCAGATGTAAAGAGAGAACAGATATTCCGCATACAAAACAGACCCCTGATCACCCCCCCCCCTCCCCCCACCCCTACTCTTCCACTTCTCCAAGTCCCTTTTGAATTACCACCACCTGAAACCGTTTCCATGCAGCTTTTTTTTTTCTCTCTCTCTTGTCAAAGAGTCCCCTTCCCTCTGGCCCCTCCTCCTCCTCTTCCTCCTCCTCTTCCTTCCCTTTCTCGTCTTCTCCATATCATCCTCTTTATCAGGAAGTCCAACTTGTACCTAATTTATCTTCCTTTCATCTCATTTTCACACTTTTCTTTCGTCGTATTCCTCCTTTTATTCTTCTTCATTAAGAGACGATGAACATCATCTCCAATTAGTCTTAAAATCATTTCCCATGTCAAGATATTTCAAACATAAAGGCAAGGGCTAAAGGACTAAAGCAAACTGACTCGAAACGTCATTTATTTCCAACCTGGAGAGCCTTTGAACTATTGGGAATCAAACTCTATGATTTGAGAGCTAATAGTAAGAGCTCACAAAATATAATTTTCCTTTTGTAATGAGAAATGGAAGTATTCTGAAGAAGAAATGGAAGTATATTGAATAAGAAATGAAAGTATTCTGAAGGCGAAACAACTGTAAAAAAAAAAAAAAAAAAAAAAAAAAAAAAAAAAAAAAAAAAAAAAAAACCCTGACATAAACATTACTTTTTAGAAATAAATATACGTCAAGGGATTCTAAGAATTTCTTACAGGTGAACATACCCAATCTATATGGCAAGAACGGGAAAAGACAAGTAATTGCTGAAATTAAAATGCATTGCGTATAGAAAGGAATTGCTAGCAGAGTCTGGAAAGGATTTTATAAGCTATACCAATGTGAACTGAAGAACTTTAAGTCTTCATTAGATGACAAAAATAGACACATAGTTAAAAAATTAAGGGAAAATATCTATCTTATCGGATACCTTTTGAGAAGGTATGATCTTTGGCTGATGAATTCATGAAATCGTAAGAGATCTCAAAAGTTTCATTTTCAGAGGCTTAGTATCTATACCGTGTGACAAAACATATATCATACAAAGTTCTAAATACTCGGTTGCTTTAAAGCCATTCAAACACAAAAAGGGTCCTATGTAAAACGTAAACGTGTCTGGTTTTAGTTCCAGTTCCATCGGAATAGATGTTCACCAGAACTTCGGCCGGAGAAGCCCAACCCCTCATTGTAGTGCCCAATCACATCAGTGGCCTCCCCAGTAAACAGCTTAAACTCAAGGGCTAGGATCAATCTGCTGCCATGCGAAGGCTAGGCGAATACGTTACCACTGTACTGGCCGTAAGGCCATAAGCAATTCAAACACAAAAATGGTACTAGGCTTAGACAGTTATATTAACACTTGAGTAATTCCAAATCAATAATATACTAGACTCACACAGTTATATTATGACTTGGGCAATTCAAAATTGATAATGTACTAGACACAGACAGTTATATTAACAACTTAGCAATTCAAACACAAGAAGGGAACTATTATAGAGATCTGAGGCTTACGGCATTATGACAGTACTAGAGGACAGAGGTATTGTAGTTATCAAGTTGACTGTCTAGAAGGGCGTTTCTGAAATGCAAAACTCGCCCCTTTATAACCAAACCCCCTTGAGTACCTATTTTGCTGCTGTTTAAAAGTTTAAAGGCCGCTCATGAATGGCAGAGGCAAGGGAGAGTGAAATTGCCCTATAAAGCAGGACAATGCCCTAGAGACTGGTCATATTATATATGATCGGCACCAAAGCTCCCTTTCCACCAAAGCTAGGACCAAGGAGAACCAGGTAATGGC
>NC_090740.1:121723692-121726192 GCF_036898095.1 Palaemon carinicauda | reverse complement strand
AACTAAGAGTTCTACGCCTGTTTTAAAACAGAATCCTTGTTACATATTACAGAACCGAAGACCTTAACATTGTCACAAATATTGAGAACCGGAAACCGACCCGAAGAATGACCGAAATAGAAAGCGCACACAAAATTACTCTCAGTAATTTACCATAATGACTTCCTTACCGATGGCGGGTTTGTGAAGCCGGGTGGCTCCGAAACTTCGGTAAATTAAGAAATTACAGAGGGGAAAATTACAGGGGAGAGAAAGAAACCAAACAAGGCTTGGCCGTTCCGAGAGGATCATCAGGTTTTTTTATGGATGTGTTGGTTACTCCTGTCAGTGATAGCCTTTCTATTAGAGATAATTTGGTTCGGAATAGCGTCATATCACCACACGCCGAACACCCTCCGGGTCGTGATCCATAGCTGTTAGAGGTGGCACCAGGGTTGCCAGGTTTTCCAAATGAGAAAAGGCCAACGTCTGATGAACTGCAGCTTTAAAAGGTCAACCTAATAGTAGAAAAAGGTCGAAAATATAGAATTTAAGGTTAACCAATTTCAAAATGCCAAATTTAGATATTTACCACAAAAAAAGGTCAAATTTGGAGGTTTTTTTTTTTTTTTTTTTTTTTTGGGGGGGGGGGGGCGAAAAAGGCCAACCTGTGGCAACCCTGGGCGGCACATACTGAGGGTGATTGAACGAATGAGGCATTTTCTGTCGTAGCAATAAGACGCTAAAGTAGGGCTTCTTGCGGAATATCTTATGGCTTACTTTGTTGTTTATCGTCAACTTTGAATACACTTAACTTTATTACAGATGTTTATTTCCAATCACTGTGTGAAATAAAAGGTAGGTGGTTTTCTCATGTTTTGCTTTCAACTGAAACAAAGCTAGAGGCGGCACATACTGAGGGTGATTGAACGAGTGAGGTATTTTCTGTCGTGGCAATAAGACGCTAAAGTAGGGCTTCTTGAGGAATATCTTATGGCTTACTTTGTTGTTTAGCGTGAACTTTGAATACACTTAACTTTATTACAGATGTCTATTTCCGATCACTGTGTGAAAGAAAGGGTGGGTGGTTTTCACATGTTTTGCTTTCAACTGAAACAAAGCGATAGATAAGTAGCCATTTTTTCTGTTATTTGCCAAAAAATTACTAATAATGGTTTGTTCTAAAGATAATGAACTAGATAATATATTAAAAAAAAAAACGTAATATAATAAGCCTCACACAATCTTTAAACATGATTTTTAAAGAACTAAGAATTTCTATATTGATTGGATAGAATGTAGAATTTAAAGATTTTAAATATTATTTTCACTCTTGTTATCATTATCAAAAGTAAGCAAAATTTCATAAGCCAATACCGGAAAAAAACTATAGCAAATTATTTAATAAATTGATACCGTAAAAAGAGTACAGCAGATTATATAACTTCTGATTCCTCAGTAAATCCTGTTCTAATTTTGTTGCATTATGTCATTATACTTCTTACTACATATACAAAACTTTAAACTGAATTTTGATATCTTTGTAACAAACTATTTTTCTATTTCCTTTTTTCGAAAATGAAAATACTATATCAAGTTTCTTATTTTTTGTTGTTATTGATTTTCGACCGGTGCCCTGAATTATTCTTGTATCCTTAACTAATGAGTCATTATAATTTATGTAGCTCGCTAGCTGGAAATAGTGGTAATTATTAAGCACTATTGCAATTGCATTGTACCTATGATGAAACTAGCTCAAACTATACGGAATGCTAGAATGGTCCACGTTATTGAACCATTTCTTACCAATCAGCGGTTCTTCGATGAAATGGATGGCAGGAAAAACAAATGGATGATATAGAAGATCGGCTTTCTACAGGGGTCAGTACTGGCGCCAATACTATTCAACATCTTTAGAAATGACCAGCTGCAGTACCAGAACATCCGCAGGTACATATATGCAGAACCCCCTTGCATTTCCACATAATCGGACTCCTTCACCAACCTCGCAGAAAGACTGTCAAACGCCCTGACTACCATCCTACCTACTGTAAAAAGTTGTACCTTAATGCCAATCAAAGTAAAACACAGGTGTGCGCCTTCCACCTGAACAATCACCAGGCCACCGGAAGGCTAAAGATCAAATGGTGTGACAAAGAACGGGAAAATCACCCCTACCCACTCTGCTTAGATGTCACACTTAGCAGAACGCTCTCCTTTAAAGAGCATACAAATAAAAGCAAACATATAGTAGCAACTAGGAGCAACCTTCTCAGCAAACTCGCCAATACCAGCTGGGGAACAGATCCTGAGACCGAGACAAACAGCCCCTAGCACTCTGTTACTCTACTGCGGAATACTATATACGTGTGGGTAAGATCATGCCATGCGCATTAGGTCGACCCAAATCTAAATACGAGTAAGTACTGTCCGATTATTACTGGTACTCTACAATCAACATCTCTACCATTTTTATATACAGTGCAATAGTCGCTATCCCAGCACCCCATATACGAGGAAC
>NC_090740.1:121713692-121718692 GCF_036898095.1 Palaemon carinicauda | reverse complement strand
TTAGCGTTTCTAAGATTGTAATCTTTAGATATGTAGCGTTTCTAAGATTGTAATCTTTAGAAATGTAGCGTTTCTAAGATTGTAATCTTTAGATATTTAGCGTTTCTAAGATTGTAATCTTTAGATATTTAGCGTTTCTAAGATTGTAATCTTTAGATATTTAGCGTTTCTAAGATTGTAATCTTTAGATATGTAGCGTTTCTAAGATTGTAATCTTTAGATATTTAGCGTTTCTAAGATTGTAATCTTTAGAAATGTAGCGTTTCTAAGATTGTAATCTTTAGATATTTAGCGTTTCTAAGATTGTAATCTTTAGATATTTAGCGTTTCTAAGATTGTAATCTTTAAATATTTAGCGTTTCTAAGATTGTAATCTTTAGAAATGTAGCGTTTCTAAGATTGTAATCTTTAGATATTTAGCGTTTCTAAGATTGTAATCTTTAGATATTTAGCGTTTCTAAGATTGTAATCTTTAGATATTTAGCGTTTCTAAGATTGTAATCTTTAGAAATGTAGCGTTTCTAAGATTGTAATCTTTAGATATTTAGCGTTTCTAAGATTGTAATCTTTAGATATTTAGCGTTTCTAAGATTGTAATCTTTAGAAATGTAGCGTTTCTAAGATTGTAATCTTTAGATATTTAGCGTTTCTAAGATTGTAATCTTTAGATATTTAGCGTTTCTAAGACTGTAATCTTTAGATATCTAGCGTTTTTAAGATTTTAATCTTTAGATATCTAGCGTTTCTAAGATTGTAATCTTTAGATATGTAGCGTTTCTAAGATTGTAATCTTTAGATATTTAGCGTTTCTAAGATTGTAATCTTTAGATATTTAGCGTTTCTAAGATTGTAATCTTTAGATATTTAGCGTTTCTAAGATTGTAATCTTTAGATATTTAGCGTTTCTAAGATTGTAATCTTTAGATATTTAGCGTTTCTAAGATAGTAATCTTTAGATATTTAGCGTTTCTAAGATTGTAATCTTTAGATATTTAGCGTTTCTAAGATTGTAATCTTTAGATATGTAGCGTTTCTAAGATTGTAATCTTTAGAAATGTAGCGTTTCTAAGATTGTAATCTTTAGATATTTAGCGTTTCTAAGATTGTAATCTTTAGATATGTAGCGTTTCTAAGATTGTAATCTTTAGATATTTAGCGTTTCTAAGATTGTAATCTTTAGATATTTAGCGTTTCTAAGATTGTAATCTTCAGATACCTAGCGTTTCTAAGACTGTAATCTTTAGATATCTAGCGTTTTCAAGATTTTAATCTTTAGATATCTAGCGTTTCTAAACGATAACATAACGGATGGCCAACGTACGAATACTGCGTTTCAGATTGACAGTCTTTCAGTTCATCATCATCATATTCATCTCCTCCTACGCCTATTGACGCAACGGGCCTAGGTTAGATTTCGCCAGTCGTCTCTATCTTCTCATCATCATATTCATCTCCTAGTATGCCTATTGACGCAACGGGCCTATGTTAGATTTCGCCAGTCGTCTCTATCTTCTCATCATCATATTCATCTCCTAGTATGCCTATTGACGCAACGGGCCTAGGTTAGATTTCGCCAGTCGTCTCTATATTCATCTCCTAGTATGCCTATTGACGCAACAGGCCTAGGTTAGATTTCGCCAGTCGTCTCTATCTTCTCCACGCATGATCTCCCACTTCACGCTTCAAAGTTCTCAGTCATGTAGGCCTGGGTCATGCCCAAATCGTTTACATTTACCCCTCACCATGATCTCATCCACATATGACACTCGAGTAATCTCTCCTATAGATTCATTTCTAATCCTGTCCTTCCATTTAACTTTCAATTAACAAACATATGTTTAAATTTCCAGGAAAAGATTATTATCTTGTCGACATCTTTACTCAGTGTTGAATCGTCTTTATAATACAAAGAACTTGGGTCATATCGTATGACGTATGGATTATAATAACCAAGTGATTAATTATTTAAGGATTTTTAGAAGTTTTAATCAAATTGAAAAGATTAATCATAAATTGAAATTTTTAAACACAAAAAGCTAAAATGCAGCAAACTAGACTCACCTCATCAACAATATCCTAAACACAATAATAGTGAATGTAAGTACAAAATCATTTCGAAATTATTGCTATTATAAAATAAATCAAATTAGAAAATCATTTGAATTGAGATCATAAATTATAAAATCTTAAGTTCGTGTGCTTAATATGTTACAGATTATTCAGATATAACTTTAAATTTGTAATATATCTTCATTTTTAATGGTTTTTTATCGTTATACGTAACGTTCCATGAAAATTTAAGAATTTAAAAGAGAAAGCATATTTTATTGGTTGGGTATAACTAAGAAAAACAAAACACATTTAAAAAAACATAGCAAATAGAAGTACATTTGTCAAATAAGGGATATTGAATTCTGACCTTAAGATTATTCAACTGAGAATTATTGCTAAACATTTGCAATGAAGATGAAAGGTGATAAAACAAATGTGAAAATAGATAATCACGATTGACGTATATCTAATATAATGCATGCATAAATGAATATATTATTCATGAAAATAACTGAATCCCTTAAGAGTCAATGATATATATATATATATATATATATATATATATATATATATATATATATATATATATATATGTATATATATATAGTGAGAGAGAGAGAGAGAGAGAGAGAGAGAGAGAGAGAGAGAGAGAGAGAGAGAGAGAGAGAGAGAGAGAGCAGTTGCAAGTGGAAGTACACGTCTGTGGCCTTTGTTCTCCATAGGACTAGTAACGGCTGATGATGATGATGAAATATATAAATATGTATATGTATAAATATATATATATATATATATATATATATATATATACATATATATATATATATATATATATATATATATATATATATGTATGTATATATATATATATATATATATATATATATATATATATAAATATATATATATATATCTTAAAAGCGCATTCTTTCTAGTTTTCAAGTTACCGTAATGTTTTCTTTCTTTCTACGTAATATTTTAGAATTAAAAATAAAATCCCAGCAATACACATATAAAACGTCAGCCGGGTGAACCATTCTTCCTTTTCTTTAGGATTTGATAATCGTCGATTAAAATCTAAAAAAAAGTCCTTCAAAGAATCTGTAATGGATCTTTTATTGTGAGGAATTGAACTTTTGATGGATGTTTCAAGGGATGAAAGAGGCAAGAGCAGGAGAAGATTGTGATGTATTTGGTTCTGGAACTTCTTAGACAGCCGAGATGCATAGAGATGAGTCTTTGCCTTTCATGAATATTTATACGTGATACATTAAAATACACAATTTTCCATGTATGTATGATATCTAAAATAAATCCACAATCTATGAAAAAGGAAATTTATTTTGAGCCTTCGAACAGACCATCTCCCTTCCTCTTAAAAAAAAAAAGAGAAAAAAAATTCTGAAGAGGAAAGGAGATGGTCTCTTCATAAGGTCAAGATAAATTTCCTTTTTCATAGATTGTGGGTTTATTTCATTTTTATACATAATATACGAAATTGAATATCGAAAAGATAAGGAACTAGATTATTCTATATTCTATTATTATATGCATACAAGAACTGAAAGCTTGCCTCTATTCGATAAGATTAATCAAAGAAGGAATAGAAGATAAGGTGATGATGCGAACGTTTAAAGCATGAGAACAAAAGGAATAAATATAAGACAAAGGAATAAAGAAGAATTAACAACTAGGGTATCGTAAAGGTGATGCCATATCAATGCTTCCTTACTAAAACAAATAACAATTTCTTGAGGTTTCTTCAGGTATATAAATATAGATAGAATTTATGTATTTTATCGGTATCTCAGGCAAGTAAACTAGAAACACATAGATAAGTTTCTGAAAAGTAAGTGATCTCAAAAGAAAAATGGGATGATATTTGAAAATATAGTTGTGGTGGCCGATGTGGTAACGTCCCTGACTGGTAACCGCCAGACTAGGGTTCCAGTCCTGCTCAAACTCATTAGTTCCTTTGGTCGCTGCACTCTCACCATCTTTGTCAGCTAAGGATGGGTGGTTTGAGAGAGCCTATAGGTCTATCTGCTGAGTCATCAGCAGCCATTGCCTAGGCCTCCTTAGTCCTAGCTTGGGTGGAGAGGGGTCTTTGACGCTGATCATATGTATATGATTCTAAAAATTGAGAGGTCATTCGCCGAGACTGGAAGGATCTTCCCTGTCAGCTTAGAGTAATCATAAAAAGTACATTAATTCTGAAAAGAAATGAGGACATTTACGGAGACTTGCTAGGACAATATCCCTGTCCCTTGCCTCTGCCATTCATGAGTGGCCTTTAAACCTTTGAACCTTTAATAGAACTTTTCGGTATCACAATTACTAAAGAAGGAAAATTAGCTATTGAAGTATAAAGGATAATTAACCGTTTATCAAGAATTACTTACAGAGGCAGAGGACATACCGACCCCCTATCAATCAAGCATCTGACGAACTACTTCGGTCAATAAAAGCAAAGGTGTACAGTAATACTAAGAGACACAATATATAAACAAATAAGTTATAGTTGATCACACATATGGGCAATTAGTGTTTTTTTTTTTTTTTAACCCAAGCGAGAGGAAACGTAAAAGAGATTGGAAAAGAATATAAACTTAAAATCAGTACATCGTGAATAAAGATAAAAATAGTATGGGGATACGTAGATGAGAAGAGAATTCCAAAGTTCATCAATAAAGATCAAAAGTAAGACAATATATTTCTATAATCATAATTTGTATTCAGTTGTTACCTCAAAATTGTTATAAGATATCTTTAAAATGTGGCCAAACCTACATTTATATTGACGTAGATTATGAATTTCTTTGTTTATCAAAACCACTAGATGTCGTGAAACACGTTAATAATTAACATCCTTTATTTTCAACTAATACATTACTGTAGATTAGAAAACCCTCATAACAAAGGAAAGGTTACTTTTTTTCTAAGAGAGT
>NC_090740.1:121687006-121697006 GCF_036898095.1 Palaemon carinicauda | reverse complement strand
TTTCTTCAAATACCACTGCGGAAAGGAAACCATGAAAAATAGAATATCTTAAGAACATTAACATTAGAATGATTATTTCTTTCAAAACAATAAACTATAAAACAAGAGGAAGAGAAATTTGATAGAATAGTGTACCCGAGTGTATCTTCAAGCAAGAGAACTCTAACCCAAGACAGTGGAAGACCATGGTACAGAGGCTATGACACTATCCAAGCCTAGTGAACAATGGTTTGATTTTGGAGTGTCCATCTCATAGAAGAGCTATTTACCATTGTTAAAGAGTCTCTTTTACCCTTATCAAGAGGAAAGTAGCCACTGAACATTAACAGTGTAGTAGTTAACCACTTGGGTGGAGAAGAAGTGTTTGGCAATCTCAGTGTTGCCAGGTGTATGAAGACGGGCGAATCTGTAGAGAATAAGTCACACTATTCGGAGTATGCACATGCAAAGGGAAGTGAACCGTAACCAGAGAGAATTATCTAATATAGTACTGTCTGGCCAGTAAAAAGACCACATAACTCTCTTGCAGTAGAAAAAGAATCTAGTCTTGTAGAGAGAGAGAGAGAGAGAGAGAGAGAGGAGAGAGAGAGAGAGAGAGAGAGAGAGAGAGAGAGAGAGAGAAATCTGGCAAGGGTGAATGAAACCTTTTGGTGATCAAAGCGATTTGCAGTGAAGGTAAACCATATTGACAAGATCATTAAATCGAAGCACAATCCCATCCGACCTCTTTTGATCAGTGTTTAGTCAAAGGCTTGACTGAAAAGGCTAACCCCGAGACCAGATAAAAGTCACTCTGATACCCAGATCAAAGATCCCAGCCAGAGAGAGAGAGAGAGAGAGAGAGAGAGAGAGAGAGAGAGAGAGAGAGAGAGAGAGAGAGAGAGAGAGATACCTTCAAATTTACTGTAATTTTTTTTCACTAGTCATATATTAAATCGATTATGCTTAAACCAGAATAAGTTTAAACCTTAGAGAGAGAGAGAGAGAGAGAGAGAGAGAGAGAGAGAGAGAGAGAGGAGAGAGAGAGAGAGAGAGAGAGAGAGAGAGAGTTAAAGGTGCTTTCGAATTTTCTGTCCATTCTTTTTACAAGTTAGATATAAAATCGATTATGCTCAAACAAGAATGAGTTAATATCTTAGAGAGAGAGAGAGAGGAGAGAGAGAGAGAGAGAGAGAGAGAGAGGAGAGAGAGAGAGAGAGAGAGAGGGAGAGAGAGAGAGAGTTAAAGGTACTTTTGAATTCTCTGTCCAATTTTGTACTAGTCAGGTAGTAAATCGAGTATGCTCAAACAAAGAAAGGTTACAATATCAGGAGAGAGAGAGAGAGAGAGAGAGAGAGAGAGAGAGAGAGAGAGAGAGAGAGAGAGAGAGAGGGGTTATATCAAAGAAAATCATTGGAAAAAGTACATACTTTAATATGCTTGTCCAAAGAAAGAGAAGAAAGTTATC
This sequence comes from Palaemon carinicauda, assembly GCF_036898095.1. Classification (NCBI taxonomy): domain Eukaryota; kingdom Metazoa; phylum Arthropoda; class Malacostraca; order Decapoda; family Palaemonidae; genus Palaemon; species Palaemon carinicauda. Next base: position 121,695,559 of record NC_090740.1, on the reverse strand, counting down.
CTTTTGGAGAGAAGGAAGAGCCGATAAGGTATACAGTATAGTATATATTGTACTGTATGTATAGTGTGTATATATATGTATATATATATATATATATATATATATATATATATATATATATATATATATATATATATATATATATATATATATATATATATATATATATATATATTTATATATATATATATATATATATATATATATATATATATATATATATATATATAAATGGAAGTTAGCAAAAGAAACTTTGTTGGGATTGCAAGTGATGTATGTGGCAAGAAGGTTGTTGGAGGCAGCATGAGGAAGGGCAGTGGATGGTGGAATGAAGGAGTGAAGGTAGAAGTGGAAGAGAAAAAGAGGGCTTTTGAAGAATGGCTGCAGAGTAATAGTATAGAGAAGTATGAAAAATATAGAGAGAAAAATGTGGAAGTAAAGCGCAAGGTACGTGTGGCAAAAAGGGCTGCTGACCTGAGGTGGGGTCAGGGATTGGGTCAGTCATATGAAGAGAATAAGAATAAGTTTTGGAAAGAAGTGAAGAGAGTAAGGAAGGCTGTGCAAGAATTGAAGAGACAGTGAAAGATGGAAATGGAAGGTTGTTAAAAGGAGAGGAGGAAAGGGAAAGGTGGGCGGAATATTTAGAAATTTTGCTGAATGTTGAGGATAATAGGGAGGCAGATATAATTGCTTTTCCAGGTGTTGAGGTGCCAGTGATGGGAGATGAGAATGAGAGAGAGATTACAATAGAGGAAGTGAGGAGAGCACTAGATGAAACGAGAGTAGGAAAAGCATCTGGTATGGATGGTGTGAAAGCTGAGATGTTGAAGGAAGGGGGGTGTGACTGTACTTGAATGGTTAGTGAGACTGTTTAATATGTGTTTTGTGTTGTCAATGGTACCAGTAGATTGGGTTTGTGCATATATTGTACCACTATATAAAGGTAAGGGAGATGTGCATGAGTGTTGTAATTCAAGAGGTATTAGTTTGTTGAGTGTAGTTGGAAAAGTGTATGCAAGAGTTATGATTAATAGGATTAAGGATAAAACAGAGAATGCAATCTTGGAAGTACAGGGTGGTTTTAGAAGAGGTAGGGGTTGTATGAATCAGATTTTTAAAGTTAGGCAGATATGCGAGAAATATTTAGCAAAAGGTAAGGAGGTGTATGTTGCGTTTATGGATCTGGAGAAAGCATATGGTAGAGTTGATAGGGAAGCAATGAGGAATGTGATGAGGTTATATGGAGTTGGTGGAAGGTTGTTGCAAGCAGTGAAAAGTTTCTACAAAGGTAGTAAAGCATGTGTTAGAATAGGAAATGAAGTGAGTGATTGGTTTCCGGTGAGAGTGGGGCTGAGACCGGGATGTGTGATGTCGCCGTGGTTGTTTAACTTGTATGTTGATGGAGTGGTGAGAGAGGTGAATGCTCGAGTGCTTGGACGAGGATTAAAACTGGTAGGCGAGAATGACCATGAATCGGAGGTAAATCAGTTGTTGTTTGCGGATGATACTGTATTGGTAGCAGACACAGAAGAGAAGCTTGACTGACTAGTGACAGAATTTGGAAGGGTGTGTGAGAGAAGGAAGTTGAGAGTTAATGTGGGTAAGAGTAAGGTTATGAGATGTACGAGAAGGGAAGGTGGTGCAAGGTTGAATGTCATGTTGAATTGAGAGTTACTTGAGGAGGTGGATCAGTTTAAGTACTTGGGGTCTGTTGTTGCAGCAAATGGTGGAGTGGAAGCAGATGTACGTCAGAGAGTGAATGAAGGTTGCAAAGTGTTGGGGGCAGTTAAGGGAGTAGTGAAAAATAGAGGGCTGGGCATGAATGTAAAGAGATTTCTATATGAGAAAGTGATTGTACCAACTGTGATGTATGGATCGGAGTTGTGGGGAATGAAAGTGATGGAGAGACAGAAATTGAATGTGTTTGAGATGAAGTGTCTAAGGAGTATGGCTGTTGTATCTCGAGTAGATAGGGTTAGGAACGAAGTGGTGAGGGAGAGAACGGGTGTAAGAAATGAGTTAGCAGCTAGAGTGGATATGAATGTGTTGAGGTGGTTTGGCCATGTTGAGAGAATGGAAAATGGTTGTCTGCTAAAGAAGGTGATGAATGCTAGAGTTGATGGGAGAAGTACAAGAGGAAGGCCAAGGTTTGGGTGGATGGATGGTGTGAAGAAAGCTCTGGGTGATAGGAGGATAGATGTGAGAGAGACAAGAGAGCGTGCTAGAAATAGGAATGAATGGCGAGCGATTGTGACGCAGTTCCGGTAGGCCCTGCTGCTTCCTCCGGTGCCTTAGATGACCACGGAGGTAGCAGCAGTAGGGGATTCAGCATTATGAAGCTTCATCTGTGGTGGATAATGTGGGAGGTTGGGCTGTGGCACCCTAACAGTACCAGCTGAACTCGGTTGAGTCCCTGGTTAGGCTGAAGGAACGTAGAGAGTAGAGGTCCCCTTATTGTTTTGTTTCTTTGTTGATGTCGGCTACCCCCCAAAATTGGGGGAAGTGCCTTTGGTATATGTATATATATATATATATATATATATATATATATATATATATATATATATATATATATATATATATATATATATATATATATATGTATATATATATTATTACTAGCTAAGCTAGAACCCGAGTTGGGAAAGCCGGTGCTATAACCCCTAGGGCTCAAACAGGGAAATATATCCATTTGAGGAAAGGAAATAATGAAACAAATAAACTATAAGAGCAGTGATGAATAACATAAAGTGTTTTACGAATAGTAATAACATTAAGATAGATCTTTTTTATATAAACTATAAAAACTTAAAATATCAAGAGGAAGAGAAATGTGACAGAAAAGTTTGCCCGTGTGTACCCTCAAGTAAGAGAAATCTAACCCAAGATGATGAAAGACCATGGTACAGAGGCTATGGCACTAGCCAGTACTACAAAACAATGGTTTGATTTTGGAGTGTCCTTCTCCTAGAAGAGCTGCTTACCACATCTGAAGAGGCTCTTCTACCCTTACTAAAACGTAAGTAGCCACTGAATAATCATAGTGTAGCAGTTAAAACTTTGAATGAAGAAGAATTATTTGGTAATCTTAGAGACTCTATCACTATCCATGGGGTAGCTGTCATGGATAGAAACAATACTTTTAAAAGGATATAATAAAAGACAAAAATATCTATTCCCAAAGTGTGGGCAGCGAGGCAAGTCGAGATTCGACTACGGCCCTATTTGAGCAAACCTGTCTTTGTTTTAATTAGTAGTCAGCATATTTTGAGAAACCGAGCCTGAGGGAAATCCTTGTTTAGGATATATGTCATCATGGAAGGACACGTGTTGCCCTTTTGTTACGACTTAACACGTGGTCCAGATTGCATTAGAAATTTCTTCTAGAAGCTTCCATGGCGTGATCGAAGTGGGCATTTTGAGGAAGCCAATAGCGATGCAGAATTGTTTAAAAGAACGGCTTCTATGGAAATGACCACTACCCACTGTAATTAACACCGCCCATACATGGGTATATAAACTTCAATAAGAGATTATCCAAGAGAGATAGGACAGGACATAAGACAAAAGAGGAACTTTATCTTACGCAGATAAGACCCGAGTCCTAACGAGATAAGAAACAGAGAAGACCAGAAGTCTTATAGAGCCTGATTCTAACCTTCCCTTCAGACAACAAAAGCCTACCTCCAAAAAATCTTCCTATGGCCGAGAGGAAGAGACAAATAGAAGCAGCCAGCCCTCCTTGATTGTGACGAGAAGTAGCCAACACTGCCTGCAGCCTGTCTTCGTTCAACAGTATCATCGAATTCCTGGGAGAAGATCTCTGATGTCCCTTCTTAATGCCACCCTTTATGTGACGTCTTCGAATACGGTCATCGTGCCAGTTTCATCTGAACTTCAGCCGCCCTTCTGCAACGTTCTCAAGACTGAAGTCACCGTACCCGTATCGTCCTAGCAGCTGCAGTAAACCTCTGATGTCCCTTCTTGATGCCAACCTCTTTGTGACGTCTTTGAATCCGGCCATCGTGCCAGTTTCATCTGAGCTTCAGCCGCCCTTCTGCAACGTTCTCAAGCCTGAATTCTCCGTACCAGTATCACCTCAGAAGCTGCAGTAAACCTATGATGTTCCTTCTTGATGCCACCCTTTTTGTGACGTTTATGAATCCAGTCATCATGCTAGTTCATCTGAACTTAAGCCGCCCTTCTGCAATGTTCTCAAGCCTAAAGTCTCCGTACCAGTATCGTCTCAGCAGCTGCAATAAACCTCTGATGTCTCTTCTTGATGCCACCCTTTTTGTGACGTCTTCGAATCCGGTCATCGTGCCAGTTTCATCTGAACTTCAGCCGCCCTTCTGCAACGTTCTAAAACCTGAAGTCACCGTACCAGTATCGTCTCACCGGCTGCAGTAAACCTCTGATGTCCCTTCTTGATGCCACCATTTTTGTGACGTCTTCGAATCCGGTTATCATGCCAGTTTCATCTGAACTTCAGCCGCCCTTCTGCAACGTTCTAAAGCCTGAAGTCACCGTACCAGTATCGTCTCAGCAGCTGCAGTAAACCTCTGATGTCCCTTCTTGATGCCACCATTTTTGTGACGTCTTCGAATCCGGTTATCATGCCAGTTTCATCTGAACTTCAGCCGCCCTTCTGCAACGTTCTAAAGCCTGAAGTCACCGTACCAGTATCGTCTCAGCAGCTGCAGTAAACCTCTGATGTCCCTTCTTGATGCCACCCTTTTTGTGACGTCTTCGAATCCGGTTATCATGCCAGTTTCATCTGTACTTCAGCCGCCCCTCTGCAACGTTCTAAAGCCTGAAGTCACCGTACCAGTATTGTCTCAGCAGCTGCAGTAAACCTCTGATGTCCCTTCTTGATGCCACCATTTTTGTGACGTCTTCGAATCCGGTTATCATGCCAGTTTCATCTGAACTTCAGCCGCCCTTCTGCAACGTTCTAAAGCCTGAAGTCACCATACCAATATCGTCTCAGCAGCTGCAGTAAACCTCTGATGTCCCTTCTTGATGCCACCATTTTTGTGACGTCTTCGAATCCGGTTATCATGCCAGTTTCATCTGAACTTAAGCCGCCTTTCTGCAACGTTCTAAAGCCTGAAGTCACCGTACCAGTATTGTCTCAGCAGCTGCAGTAAACCTCTGATGTCCCTTCTTGATGCCACCCTTTTTGTGACGTCTTCGAATCCGGTTATCATGCCAGTTTCATCTGAACTTCAGCCGCCCTTCTGCAACGTTCTAAAGCCTGAAATCACCGTACCAATATCGTCTCAGCAGCTGCAGTAAACCTCTGATGTCCCTTCTTGATGCCACCATTTTTGTGACGTCTTCGAATCCGGTTTTCATGCCAGTTTCATCTGAACTTCAGCCGCCCCTCTGCAACGTTCTAAAGCCTGAAGTCACCGTACCAATATCGTCTCAGCAGCTGCAGTAAACCTCTGATGTCCCTTCTTGATGCCACCCTTTTTGTGACGTCTTCAAATCCGGTCAACATGCCAGTTTCATCTGAACTTCAGCCGCCCTTCTGCAACATTCTCAAGCCTGAAGTCACCGTACCAGTATCGTCTCAGCAGCTGCAGCAAGCCTCTGACGTCCCTTCTTGATGCCACCTTTTTTGTGACGTCTTCGAATCCGGTCATCGTGCCAGCTTCACCTGAACTTTAGCCGTCCTTCTGCAACATTCTCAAGCCTGAAATCTCCGTACTAGTATCGTCTCAGCAGTTGCAGAAAACTATTCCTTAAGTATTTCTCTCTTACTAACTGTTCCTCTTTTCTGTTGATGTTTTGATTGATTTGATTTGTCAGTTACAGAAACCGAAGAAGTAACATTATTTTTCTTCACAAGTTTGTGAATAAACGCGTTGTGTTTTTTCGTGAGTTTCTTTTTATATTTATTTCCCTTGTTTTAATGTTGGTTGTTGTTGACATTCATTTTACTTATTAAAGAACCTGTAACGATTTTAAGATCGTAACAGTAACCAAATATTGGAGAACAGATGAAACCAGGTTTCTGAACATTATACATCTTTTATGAAGGATGATGTTCAATAGTCTCTTCTCTTAATCACAACATTGGAATACAAACTGACAGTTTATGAAACACGTACATAAATGATGTATCTGAACGAGAAGGGAAATAAAAAAATTATAACATCTGGATTATCACCCATGGATGCCTTCATTTTAGAAGATCCGTCTAGAATAACCTTGAAAGAAAGATTCTACTGATTTCTTACAAAGTTATTTCCTGTGACTGAACATTTCCTAGCTGGCCAAACTGAACAGCATGAATTAATATATTCTACTGCATTTTTATTGGCTATTAAAGATTCTAATGATCTTTACTGTTGCAGAACTGATAATAGAGGCAGTTGGAATTTTTTTCTAATGGTAATTAGAAAAATAATAATAAATAAAACTGGATTTGGTCCTTTAAAGGTTTAAAGGTCATTTCATCAATGGTAGAGGCAAGGGCCAGTGTCATTGCCCTAGAGACTGACTATATATACAGATAATCAGCACCTGAATCATCTTTCAAAGCTACAGCCAGGGAGTGCCAGACAATGGCTGCTGATTGATCAGTAGTTAGACCTCTAGCAACCCTAAACTCCATCGATAGCTTACAAGGCTTATGGGGTTACAGACATTACAAGAAACTATCAAGCCTGAGTAGGTCCCCAACTCCCGTCTATTCTGGGCTGAAAAAAAGTGGAAATAGAGGTGAAGCAAATAGTGGCCAAAAGGAGCACTGCAAAGACCCTCAAACAATGCCAACAATTTACTGCTAAAACATCTTCTATTCAGAGGTCGTCAAATTGGCTCTTGCAATTGATAACCTTTTCTATTCGAAGATAAGATTCATCAATATAACCTATAAGCAATTCCAGGTCATTATTCTCATTACACATCTGAATTCATTAGGTTAAATTCGATAAGCCCTTCTCACTTATACTAAATACACATCAAAATTCAATTCATATAGATCATTATCTTGACCTCCTTAATGGCCTGTACGTACACTATAAGCAGATTTCTCTGGGAAGACAAGACTTACCGGAGCTCCTTGTTTTCAGTGAAGACATCTTCGGCTAGCCAAGGAACTTCCCCAAATTTAGGGGATGTATATATATATATATATATATATATATATATATATATATATATATATATATATATATATATATATATATATATATATATATATATATATATATACAGAGAGAGAGAGAGAGAGAGAGAGAGAGAGAGAGAGAGAGAGAGAGAGAGAGAGAGAGAGAGAGAGAGAGAGAGAGAGAGAGAGAGAGAAAGAGAGATAAGTTATTTCGTGAAATTATAGCATATGGATTATCATACATTCAGTGGAATAAGATTGCGATGAACAGTTGCTGGTAAGTTTGAAATACAAGAAAATAACAAAATAAAAAAAATTGGTTCGGATGGATGTACAAGCACGAGAGTTTCTATGCATGACCTTCTTATCACAAATACGAATACTGAGGGGGGAGGGGGGATTGCCTAAAAAAAAATATATATATATATATATATATATATATATATATATATATATATATATATATATATATATATATATATATATATATATATATATATATATATATATATATATATATATATATATATATATATATATATATTGGCTCAGCAATGATTGCTAGGTAACCAATATTTTTTTTTCTTGCAATGAAAAATATAATAAGAAAATATATCCTTTCAAAATTATTTTTTCTCATAATTCTTTCACTAACTGGATTAACATATTGTTTTCTTTCAATATTCACAAAAATCATATGTTATTCAAAGTTTATTTTGTAGATTGTGTGCAGAATTATAAAAGTAATCCGCGCCAAATGCTCAGATGGACTTTTGAATAAGATATTTTTTTTTTGTGCACATTAAAACCTGTCTTTTTTTTTTCTTTTTTTTTGACATGATTTTCATCTATAGATTTCATGATAATCTACATTGATTTTTAAATCTTACATTTCTTCGTGTAGTATACGTGCTAATTTTTAGCGATTTGGAATATATATATTCCTTGCACGAAATAACTATTTGCATACACTAAAATGAAAAATCAAGCATCTAAACCTAGCTAGGATATTAATATGATGACACTACAAAATCTCTAGCCAACTTAAAATCAGTTGCTATAAAGCGTTGGGCTAAGGAAACGAAACAGTTTCACGAACTTAATCCCTTACCAATGAAAATTAATATTTCGTTTAGAATAACTGAAATGCCATAGAAGCCACATCAGTGGATTTGAACGCTGAATAGCATAAGTTGTGCATTTAGCGTTTAGTAGAGCAAAGTTATCTCATGGCAAGGAAAGAAGAAAGATAAGTGTACGGACTAATGACGCAATTTTAAGATGTACTGTAAAAGTGTCGAGTTTATAATAGAGAGGTTGGCACCTGCATACCTGAAGATAAGAGAGTTCAATTGTGTTTTCTGTCTTCTAAACTGGAAACGAATGAAAACATACGTGAAGTAAGCACTTTTTGTTTAATCAGTCTTATG
>NC_090740.1:121672006-121682006 GCF_036898095.1 Palaemon carinicauda | reverse complement strand
TCCTACGCCTATTGACGCAAAGGTCCGCAGTTAGATTTTGCCAGTCGTTTCTATCTTGAGCTTTTAAATCAATACTTCACCATTCACCATCTACTTCACACTTCATAATCCTCATCCGTGTAGGCTTGGGTCTTCCACCTCTTCTAGTACCTTGTGGACCCCAGTTGAAAGTTTGGTCAACTAATCTCTCTTGGGGTGCCAAGACCATGCCCAAACCATCTCCATCTTACCCCCCCCCCCCCTCACCACGATCTCATCCACATATGGAACTTGAGTAATCTCTCTTATAGTTTTATTAAACTCCCAATATTCTTTTGAGGGCTTTGTTCTCAAATCTATAAAATCTGTTGGATATTGTTCAACTCTCATGGAATTATAGCTAACAAAAAAAAAAAAAAAAAAAAAAATGCAATTCAAGACATTAACGTATGTTGATCTATTTATCTGCCATGGCACTTCCCCCAAGTTTGGGAGGTAACCGACGTAAAAAATAAACAAAACGTGGATTTTTTATTTTCATCGTTAATATTTACCTGAGGAGAAACTCAGTCGAATTTGCCTGGTAATGCCTAGGGTGCCTGAGCCTACTCTCCCCCGTTATCCCCCACAAATGAAGCTTCATATGCTGACTCCCCTACTACCGCTACCTCACCGGTCACCCGAGGCAGTAGCAGGGTCTGCTGATATTAGTTCATTCCAGATTTGTTTCAGCTTGTAATGAAAAAGCCATGATAAGTTAATTACAAAATATGGTTTTTGTCTATTTTACATTTTTTTAATTAATTAAGCAGAGTGAAAAATTAACTAATGGCGCAAGATAAGTTCAGAAGTTGAATTAAAGCAACAATTATAGACTATGAGCTCTTTTACAATAGGTTTAAAGATTTTAAAGGTCGCTCATGAATAGCAGAGGCAAGGGACAGTGACATTGCCCTAGCAATCAGGACAATGCCCTAGAGACTGACCATATATTATATGATCAGCGCACAAGCCTCCTCTCCACACAAGCTAGGACCAGGGAGGGCCAGGCAGTGGCTGCTGATGACTCAGCAGATAGACCTATAGGCTCCCCCAAACAACCTTAGCTCACAAGGATGGTAAACTTGCAGACACTATTGGCACTAACGAGTCTAAGCGGGACTCGAACCCCCGACTGGCAAACTCCAGGCAGAGACGTTACCAATCAGGCCACACAAGTGAGGTTTTAAGTTTGTGAGGTGTAGACCGATGGATTATACAATTTTAGATACGTATTGATAAAAACAGTATCTATAATACTAAAACTTTCTATTCTTAACATTGATATGTACTGGTAAGCTGACATTTCGATTATAAAAAATCTGCTAATAAATCACTCCCGTTTTTTATCCACTCATGTGAGCGGCATCCTATTTTTTGAGAGTTTGAAATGAATGACCCAATTTACATTAAACATGTAAAGAATACCAACAAACATTGGATCGGGAAGTATATCATTAAAGAGGATGCTATCACATTACAAGAGGAAATTGCTTGAAGACCACCCATTAGATGAAGCACAAAAAAACTTAAGACCATAGTTTTTAAGGTTTAAAGGTTTAAAGGCTGCTTATCAATGGCAGAGGCAAGGGACAGTGACATTGATCTATCAAGTAGGACAATGCCCAAGAGACTGACCATATATACATAATGATCAGCGCCCAAGCCCCTAATCCACAAAAGCTAGGACCAAGGAGTGCCTGGCAATGGCTGCTGGTGACTCAGCAGATAGTCCTATATGCTCCCCTAAAACCCGCATCCTTAGCTCACTGGGATAGTGAAGTTGCACCGACCAAAGAAACTAACAAATTTGAGCGGGACTCGAACCCCAGTCATGGACGTTACCACATCGGTATTTTTATCTTCTATTATGTTCACAGGCATTACTGACAGGAATTTTGCAAATGTTGACACCCATATATAAAGCAAAAAAAAAAAAAAAAAGATATAATAACACAGTGCATAATGCTAGGGAAATTAATATTAAACTCCCTATGCTGCTTCATAACCCTTTGACTGGAAATTCAACTAAAATAAGATGTAATCTCTTCTAATTGGCTGAGTTTCATCCCCTTTGATGTGTTGTGATGAGGTCGGAATTTACAAGAAGGATTTTGAAACAGGAAAATGTTAACTAAATTTCCGTTTGCAAGAGGAAACGTAGAAGATACTTACACGGAGAGAGAGAGAGAGAGAGAGAGAGAGAGAGAGAGAGAGAGGAGAGAGAGAGAGAGAGAGAGAGAGAGATATGTAGATATATGTATCTATATATATAAATATATAATATATATATATATATATATATATATATATATATATATATATATATATTTCTATATATGTATATATAGAAATATATATATATATATATATATATATATATATATATATATATATATATATATATATATATATACATATATACATATACATAAATATACATATATGTATCTATATATATATATATATATATATATATATATATATATATATATATATATATATATATATATATATATATATATATATAGATAGATAGATAGATAGATAGATACATGTATGTATATTTATGTATATGTATATATATATATATATATATATATATATATATATATATATATATATATATATTTATATACATATATACATAGACCATTCGAACTAAATCATCATCGTCATCATCATCATCAGCATCATCATCATCAGGTCCTCTTACGCCTATTGACGCAAAGGGCCTCAACCTTACAAGATTTATTGTCTAGATTCATCAGAAATTAGCCAGTTTCTTATAATAATAATAATAATAATAATAATAATAATAATAATAATAATAATAATAATAATAATAAAAATGGTAATATTAGTATAGAATATATGAATTTAGAAATAACTCATTTCCAGATAATTTATGAAAGCTTCATAGGTCTAAAGAAATGGAAGAGAATATTTGCTAAGATAATAATGTCAAAATATAATAACATAAATTCATACATTTATATCTTCTTTAAATGATTGATTAATTTACCATCTTCTAAGCACAAACTAGCGTTCAAGTTCAAACCAAACCAAGCAGGTGTACACCTTTTCCTTATAAGCATGTATATTCATTCCCCTTCTAGTCAACAAGAAGAGGAAGAAGTTAAGAAGGAGGAGGTGGGACTTAGTTTGCAAGAGGGGTAAGGGGGGTGGCTAGCAAGGAGATCTAGCAGGAGGCGTAGGAAGGTGGAGAGAGAGGAAGGTGAAAAGAAGTGACTCCGTCTAAGAAGGATGATCCTTCTCTTGCTGAGCCTTTGATGATAAAGTCAAGCGATGTCTCCGAAAGAGACCGACGACAGAGAGCGAGGTGGCTTTGAACTCCTTGCAAGAAAGCACAAGAAAGAGACGGGATAAGAGGAGAAAAGGGAAAGGTGGTCTACAAGAGGAGAGGACAGAGGAAGCGCGCAAGCTTTTGAAGGCAAGAGGTGAGACGGAGAGGACAAAGGCAAGAGAGGATATAAATAGAAATAGAAACTGACTTGATAAAGGGGTTACTAGAATGGAAGCAATGACTTGGGAGATTTGTGAACAAAGGCAGTAGAAAATATAAATATAAATAGAAACTGACTTGATAAAGGAGTTACTAGAATGGAAGCAATGACTTGGGAGATTTGTGAACAAAGGTAGTAGTGGATATAAATAAAAATAGAAAGTGACTTGATAAAGGAGTTACTGGATAGGAAGCAATGACTTGGGAGATTTGTGAACACAGAGAGAAGAGGATATAAATAGAAATAGAAACTGACTTGATAAAGTTACTAGAATGGAAGCAATAACTTCGAAGATTTCTGAAAAAAAAGAGATGAGAGGATACACATAGAAATAGAAACTGACTTAATAAAGCTACAAGAATAGAAGCAATAACTTCGGAGATTTTTGGATAAAGAGAGGAGACGATATACATAGAAATAGAAATTGACTTGATAAAGGAGTTATCAAAATGGATGAAATGGCGTGGGGGATTTCTGAACAAAGAGAGGAGAGGATATAAATAGAAATAGAAACTGACTCGATCTGACCTAATAAAGAAGTTATTAGAATGAATGCAATGACTTGGGAGATTTCTGAACATAGAGAGGAGAGGATATAAATATAAATATATACTGACTTGATATAGGAGTTACTAGAATTGAAACAATGACTTAGGAGATTTCTGAATAAAGAGAGGAGAGGATATATATATAAAAAAAAAGAAACTGACTTGATAAAGGAGTTACTAGAATGGAAGCAATGACTTGTGATATTTCTGAACAAAGAGAGGAGGGGATATAAATAGCAATAGAAACTGACTTGATAACAGGGTTACTAGAAAGGAAGTAATGACTTAGGAGATTTCTGAACATAGAGAGGAAAGGGTATACAAGGAAATAGAAAGTGACTTGATAAAGGATTTACTAGAATAGAAGCAATGCCTTGAGAGATTTCTGAATAAAGAGAGGAGAGGATATAAATAGAAACAGAAACTGACTTGATAAAGGAGTTACTAGAATGGAAGCAATGCCTTGTTATATTTCTGAACATAGAGAGGAGAGGGTATAAATAGAAATAGGAATTGACTTGATAAAGGAGTTACTAGAATGGAAGCAATGATTTAAGAGGTTTCTGATAGTGAAAGGTATTCGTTGAGTATATGAATAAGGAAAGAGTTTAATTAATGTAAGGAAAACAAAAGAAAGGTGCAAAATTGGAATGAGATAGATATGGTTATTGAAGGTGGTAACGAAAATATTGATAATCAGGCATATTAAAGAAAAACAGGAGGTAAGTACCTTAGATTCGATTACGGGAGAAAGAAGTGGATATAGTAAGTGGATATAGTTTATTTTATTGTAAGAAGAGCATGGGGAAAACAGAGAGAAGATAATGTAAACACAAGTGAAATAGAAACTCTCTGGATAAAGGTGTTCCAATTCAAGGAAGGTCACAAGGAAAAAAAAATAAGATAAATGGTATTCGAGGAAGTGAATAGTAAACTAAGATAAAAGAAGCAGTGGATGATATAGAACAAAGACTCAATAAAGGTATGTTTACAATCAGAACCTAATGGAATAAATTAATCATTGGAATAAAAACAACGAACCTGAAGACTTAGGCAGTAATAAACGGTGTTTGGGGAATTGCTGGAAACATTAGATAATCAATGAATATAAAGGAAAAGAGAATAGAGAAGACAAAGATAGAGGAAGTTATTGATAAACGGATACAAAAAGCCAAGATAAAAAATAGGTAAATTAAATGTGAACGATAACTGGGTGAACTTATATGGAGAATAATACCTAATTATAACTAATAATAGAAAGTTTATGCCATAATCCAAAATGGCTCCAACAAGGAAAAATAGCGCAGTGAGGAAAGGAAATAAGGAAATAAATAAAAGATCTGAGAAATACTGAACAATTTCAACCAATTAGGAATAAATGATAACTAATGAATATAAGGGAAGAGGAGGTTGTAGAGTTTACTAGAGAACAAAATCCTAATAAGATAGAAATTAACTGTATGAATTAAATGTTTTCTGCAGGTAATCTATGACGTAATAAAGTTTTGGTACTGAGTAAACGATGACTGGAAAAACAGAAAAGTTTAAGTTGTGAGGGAATAACAAATAATGTGTAAAGAAAGGAGAATGTATAGATAATGATATAAACTTTTCAAAAGGTGGAGTTATTCAGGTCTGAAAACTATATTAGGAGAATGTTAGATATGATATATAAAGATGTTAAAAGGTCACTTACAGAAAGGTTGGATGCTAAATCATTCTATTAAAGATGAAAGTATTTTAGATATAAGAAAAAAGAGACTGAACTGAAAGACTTACTGGAATATCAAAGAGTGACTTAATTAGACTGTATTCGAGAAAAAGATATATGAGGGAAATAGATAAGGAGAATGAGAAACAGTATTTTTTATGACAAATACGTGTAAAATAAACTAGTTATAAGGATAATAGAGAATGATTTATAGCTATTCAGATACTATGAACCACAGGTAGTGTGGTAGACATAAAAAAAAATACCTTGATTAAAATTCTAAACTTGAAATTAATCATATAATAAGTTATTTTAGGTAAGAGAAAAATACGTTTTTTTTTTTTATGATATTACAACAGGGATTTTCTAAGATAGATTTTCGACATATAATTTAGCAATTTTATACGCTTTCCTTGAAGAACTGTCAATTAATCCCTAATATATCAGATTTCTATTATTTTACTGTCACCGGATCAATTTTAAATACTGATAGCATTGCCTCATATTCCTATCATATACTTTGTTAATGAAATGACATCTTTATCGGCGCATTTAAACTATACTTTCCATTTATCATTTTGTTGACGTAACTAGATTACATTTACCCAGCCTTACCAAACCTTATTTCGGAGAGCTACTTGGAAAGAAAGCTATGTTTATATGAGTCTATTCGGTTATCCGTATACTTTGCTGATCATTGATTTAGAATGCCATCATAGAGAGGTTAAGATGCGCTTTGATATGAACTTAATACGTTAATTGTTCATAGAAGCAGAAATCTCTCTCTCTCTCTCTCTCTCTCTCTCTCTCTCTCTCTCTCTCTCTCTCTCTCTCTCTCTCTCTCTCTCTCTCTCTCTCTCTCTCTCCTTAAACTAAATCACTCTACCAAAGAGCAAATGGAGTCTCCGAGGATGAACTAAAAAGTCTTTCAGACATCCAAAATCCTTGTAACTCGTTGTAACTCTGTCTAGACACGTGTGAATCAATGTGTATATATATATATATATATATATATATATATATATATATATATATATATATATATATATATATATATATATATATATATATACACTGTATATATATATATATATATATATATATATATATATATATATATATATATATATATATATATATATATATATATATATATATATATATATATATATATACAGTATACATATATATTTTTTTTTTTTACAGCAATTTCCCTAAAGAAGATTTTTCAACTGAAGAACATTTAGAAATAATAATCTGTGTGTGCGGTAACTGATATCATGTTACCTTCTTTTAAGAATATTTCTTGATGTAGAAATGTTGTAGGAATTCGTTATAAACATGAAGGGTTTAAAGGTTTAAAAGTTTAAAGTCCACTCATGAATGGCAGAGGCAAGGGACGGTGACATTGTCTAATCAAGCAGGACAATGCCCTAGAGACTGACCATATTACATATGATCAGCACCCAAGCACCCTCTCCACTCAGGCAGGACCAACATTGATATTAAAAGCAGGCTTTTAGTTCTATTACAAGGAGTTAAAAGAGGTTACCTCACTGGTGATGAAAGAATGGTAGAAAGTAAACTATGAAATGATAAAAATAGAGATTATTTGATGTAATTCGTTTTGCGTAATTCACTTTGCATCCGGCTTTACACTGAGCCTATATCATAAAAGAAATGTATCACAATACATCCGATCATACTTCCTAACTGGAAACAAACTTGAACTACTGAAGACTATACAAACACATTATTCCGACTTCGCCTACTTTTGGCCCTGGGCACAACTCCCCGTACGAATTTTTTAGCCGTACGTGTCTGGGAATTTTTCAGTCGTAGCCATGAACTCCTGCGATGTTAAGGCCTTGGGCACAACTGGCCGTACTACCAGCTACGGGGGGCATACGGGCAAGATTTGTGTGAAATCGTGGGTGTGACGCAAGGGACACGCAAGAGACTTTGACCTCGTAGCCCGCCATATACCAGCCGCAGAATCTGCACGTACTTCCTCTAATTCCGTACGACAAACGTTTGTGGCTCGTACTTGCGACGGAAGTTACACGCAAATTACACGCACGACCAATGTGCGGAGATCATGCCACAGAAATCCTACGGCACGTAAGTTGCACGTAAGTCACACGCACAGCTTACTTGCCTCAGACGTGCATCCTGTCTGCGACTAAAAATTTTCTCGACTGCCGCAGAACATTTTAGAGCAGCAGTGAAGATTCTGCGGCTGGTATACGGCGGGCTACGAGGTCAAAGACTGTTGCGTGCCCCTTGTGTCACACCCACGATTTCACACAAATTTTGCCCGTATACCCCCCTGTAGCTGGTAGTACGGGCAGTTGTGCCCAACGCCTATTTCTGTCCTTTAAGATATGTTACGAAAGATTTTCTTCCCAGAAGGTTGACGTAGGTCTGCTGCTGTATATTATCTGTCACTTAATCCATCTATTATTCTTATTCTTTTATTTCAACCGGGACTTGCTATTTCTTCTTCACAATACATTAATTACTAGTTTATTTTTCTGCACTGAACTGCTATCCTTATATTGACATAAGATTTTCAATGAGGGTTTAAAGCTTGCCCTGTAACAATAATTACAGTACTGGTCTTAACAATGGTAACAGACCAATTAGCGATCAGCTCGAAGGTACAGTCTTTGCTCCTGCACTGTTAAAAATTTGGCGTAAAAAAGGTATCAATTCTGGAATACGTGTTGACAGGCATTTACCATTTTAAAAACGGGTATATTGACTTATATCATGATCACTAATCCGTAATAGATAATACAAAAGTATGGTAAAATTGCGGTCGCCTGTATTTTACTGAAATACGGCGGATAACATTATATTTCTACGGATAATTTCAGATTAAAATTACGATTTTATTTTTTTTTAACAGTGTATAATTCATCCGACCAAGGAGCAATCGACAACAAGGTATGATTGGTGGTATATATCGTATTAATGATAATGGATTTGCCTCATATTCTCCAGTCTATCCTCAGCTAAGAAATACACAAAGATTTATTTCTTGAAACGTTCTTATATAACCTATTGAAAAAAACTAACAATTTTGGAACTGTAGCAAATCAGCAAACATGAACCTACTTGGAAATGTTACTAGTCCTTCTACTTCGAACTATTTTTGTTTTGGATTAAAAGAAGAAAGATCAAATGATTAAGTATTTCTTGTCTTTTGAAGATCGGGTACTAACAAATACGGTTAAAATGAAGTATCCTTGAAAAAAAAAAAAAAAAAAAAAAAAAAAAAAACGTTTCTTAGAAACTGAATGCCGCTGAAGCAGTAATTAATTTTATCTTGTCTTCCCTGGCATATAGTCTTCATTCCTAATATAGAAATAATGTAATAGTAATACCAAAACAATGATGATAAATTAGTAAAACTATACCTGTAATGATAAGATTATTTTTTCATCACAATTGACAAAGCAAACCAATAAGA
The DNA here is from genome assembly GCF_036898095.1 of Palaemon carinicauda. NCBI lineage: Eukaryota > Metazoa > Arthropoda > Malacostraca > Decapoda > Palaemonidae > Palaemon > Palaemon carinicauda. The sequence continues at coordinate 121,672,727 of NC_090740.1, read as the reverse complement.
GAAAAAGATAGTCGGTTGAAAAGAACGAACGTAGTAGAAAAAAATCGATAATAATCATTATCTCATCTTGTTAACAAAATGAAAATCAAAGAACTCGGCCGGACGCATCAAAGGCAGCTCAGCCTACTTTGATGTGAGATTCTTTGTTTGGAAAATGGATTTATTATGTATCAGAAGGCAATCGAGAATTTATGTAGTCATTTTGAAACAAAAGCGATGGTGTCTTTTCATGTCTATACTTTGATCTGCGCTTAGCTCGATAGTCTCCAGACTTCCAGACTTCCAGGAATTCATAATGGAAGAGGAGTGGAGTTCATCTCATTTTATTTTAAAAACTCGTTTTCTCCTGGCCGTTTGTCTTGACCGAAATCCCCCCTTCTCCGATAGGCAATAGAATAATCCGGATATTATCTTTTAATATGTAGGTAATAATCCGAACATCACAGGATACTGTGGTGGTAATTCTGATGCTCACCTCTGTGTAGTTGAATGTAGGTGATTTATATTTGACCTGATATTTGAGATATATCTATATATTCTTTAATTTAATTTTAGGACATATATACACACACACACACATATATATATATATATATATACATATATATATGTATATATATGTATATATAGATGTATATATATATATATATATATATATATATATATATATATATATATATATATATATGTATATATATATATATACATATATATATATATA
>NC_090740.1:121664506-121667006 GCF_036898095.1 Palaemon carinicauda | reverse complement strand
GGGGGTGAAGTAATGCCTTTGATGGATGTAGGTAAACACGTTAGTATATACAGCGCACTCAGGTGCCCATAGGTTCCTCTGTCATTGTTATTGCCACCTCATATTGCCCTTTCTGTCTTCGGTACGTCTTTTGTCTTTGCCTTATCTTTTCCTCCTATTATTTATGAACAAAATAAAACGTCTTCATTAAGGCAATACATCTAAAAAAGTAATTTTTCCGATTTTCAGGTGAGAGAGAGAGAGAGAGAGAGAGAGAGAGAGAGAGAGAGAGAGAGAGAGAGAGAGAGAGAGAGAGATATCCCTGTACGTGTACATAATGAGGTCAATTTTGTTGGGGCCTTTTGCATAAGGAAGTTCACTTTAGATTTCATTATGCAAGTGCACTAATAAACCAGGCACACACACATACACACACATATCCATATACTGTATATGTAAATATATATATATATATATATATATATATATATATATATATATATATATATATATATATATATATATATATATATATATATATATATATATATATATACATATACAGTATATGTAAGAGGCCCCTTGTGTCATTAGGCGTAGGAGACGATATATATATACATAACTATATATTCAAATAAGCCATATATATTTTTGATACATTAATGTCTGGATTCTCTTAACGACCTCGGGATCAAAGCCCCAGGCGAAATCACAGAAAGACAAGAGCTTGGGTCCGGCCGGGAATCGAACCCTGGTCGGCAAGCTTGTATAGACAGTGACTAAACCACTTGGCCACGAAGAAAGATAAAAGTCAATGACAATTCTTCTGTACTTATACCTGTCGAATTCAGGTGTTTTGTACTTAGAATTGAAATCAACCCATCTTCACCATCATAGCTAATTGGTAGTTTGTTACTTGGCATTCAATTAATGATAAATTTGCACATTTAGACGTGTTTTTCATATTCAAATAAGCCATATATATTTTTGATACATTAATGTCTGGATTCTCTTAACGACCTCGGGATCAAAGCCCCAGGCGAAATCACACAAAGACAAGAGCTTGGGTCCGGCCGGGAATCGAACCCTGGTCGGCAAGCTTGTATCGACAGTGACTAAACCACTTGGCCACGAAGAAAGATAAAAGTCAATGACAATTCTTCTGTACTTATACCTGTCGAATTCAGGTGTTTTGTACTTAGAATTGAAATCAACCCATCTTCACCATCGTAGCTAATTGGTAGTTTGTTACTTGGCATTCAATTAATGATAAATTTTGCACATTTAGACGTGTTTTTCATATCCAAATAAGCCATATATATATTTTTCATACATTAATGTCTGGATTCTCTTAACGACCTCGGGATCAAAGCCCCAGGCGAAATCACACAAAGACAAGAGCTCTTGTCTTTGTGTGATTTCGCCTGGGGCTTTGATCCCGAGGTCGTTAAGAGAATCCAAACATTAATGTATCAAAAATATATATGGCTTACTTGAATATGAAAAACACGTCTAAATGTGCAAAATTTATCATACATATATATATATATATATATATATATATATATATATATATATATATATATATATATATATATATATATATATATATATTTATATACATATATATATATACATATATATATATATATATATATATATATATATATATATATATATATATATATATATATATATATATATATATATATATATATATATATATATATATGTACAGTATATACACACATATATATTATTTATCTATCTATAACTGAAACTAACAAATGTATTTTCATAATGAGAGGAAGCCAGATAAGGACAAAAATGATAAGAAAGTAGGAAGAGACACATATACGGCCCTTATTTCGTGCACTGGATTTCTTTTATGTTTCTTTTCCACATCTCTCTCTCTCTCTCTCTCTCTCTCTCTCTCTCTCTCTCTCTCTCTCTCTCTCTCCGCCCCACTGCATCCCTTTTCTCTTTCCTGCTAACCACGCCTTCGCTCCAATCATTAACGCTCGTATCAAAGCCATTTAAAAGGAAGATAGCGAGACTGGGTAGCACTTTCTTAACCATACAAGAACCTCGGTGTATTGTCCAAAGAGGAGAAGGATTTAATCCAATTGTCCACTGGACGCAACTCAAAGGAAGATTATTACTCTTATTTTTTCTCCCTGTTATTCCTCCTTTGCAACAGCGTCAGAAGAGATGAATAATTCCGTAAATGGAGGGAATAACTTCAAAGGGAGGAGACTCTGTGACAATACAAGATAAACAAAAGAACTTGTCTTTATTTTCCGTTTCTCTCGCTGCTTCTGTCTGGCTATCAGTGAGAGCGAGGCGCGGGCTCCAGGCACAAAGACGGAATTGGTAATAATGGCGGTGATAATATTGATAATATTAGCGATTGCTTTCGGGATGGTGTAGATCTCGTCTTTATAAATTCAAAGAATTAGATTCACGGTGATACGAGTTCCATAGCAAATATGTATAGGTAGATGATGATCATGATCGACGA
>NC_090740.1:121659506-121662006 GCF_036898095.1 Palaemon carinicauda | reverse complement strand
CTACATGTAGCAAAACAAATAGTAGTAAAGATGATAATGCAATGAAGAAATGATACCATACTTTATCTTTAGCTTCAACATCGGCAATAACATACCCAGTTGTCTTAATTTGTCAGCTTAATGAAATAACCTATCATCTAATATTAAACTTAATTTCTGAGGAGGCCATGGCTTATTGCACAGTGGAAAAACATGACAAAGACTTTATGAATGGCGGAACGATACATAAATGTGGGTGGGGTATCTGTGCTAGCGTAGTAATACTACTGTAGCAGTAGTGCCGCAACAGTAGTATACATGAATTAAACGTTTAGCCCAACTGCTGGGATCCTTGAGGATCATTTAGCATTTCTTACAACTACTCGAGAAATGAGTTTTTATAGCCAGAATTTAAATTTTCTGATCCAACAATGCCCATGATAGCCTTCAGTGTTATCCTGAATTATAACGAGGCCAAAGTGGGTGGAGCCTCATGAAGTCATCATTCTGACGATAATTATTGGTGAAGGTTTAAAACCAAAATACGGTACCGGTTTTTTTTTTCTAGTTAATAGGTAGGTAGATAGATAATAAATAAAAATTGCTTGACATTGGATATAGCAGTTATCAAATCAAGCTTGACTACTACGTTTTTGAAAATTACCAACTATTCCCTACACCTTGTCAATCTGATTGTGACCTATAAAGTAGACTGTAATTTCTTAGGAAATTTATTTTGGCAGTTGGCTAATAATCGAAGTGTCTTTGTATTTATTAACATATTTTGTTGGTTTGTTCATTATGACAATTATAAGTGGAGAGGTTTCAGAGTTCATAAAGGTGTACTGCTTTTCTTTTATTTAAACTTTTGTGTCATTGTTGCCAGAGGTATAGCCTTCGTTACGTATAGCCAATCATCGATCGAGAAAGAGGGAAGGAATGCCGTCATAAGTTACGTAACGAGTGCGTTCGAAACCTTTTCTCTGAATAAGTTGGCCCGTCTTCAAAAAACGTCACTTTTACATTATAAGTACCAAATTTATTCAACCTACGTAATGCAGAATATAGTCAAAATTTATGTGTCGATATAATGTGCATTCTGAAGAAGCGTTATATTTATGAAATTCATAAATAAAAAATTATTGCGAAAAAACCGTGTTACAGAAGCCCTGAATCTCATAGTACATTAACTTTTGTCAAATTTCTCATAATCTGAAGTATATATAATTTTTTGTTCACTGTCTTTTAAAAAGCAGTCTTTAGGTCATTATTAAAATTACTTGTGTACCCCTTTGCATAGGATATATTTACCTCCGCCAACAAAGTTGGAAGTAGGTTATGTTTTACCCCATGTTTGTGTGTTTGGGTGTGTGTGTTTGTTTGTTAACAGATTTCTGCCAACAATTTTAATCGTAGAGTAATGAAACTTGCAGGGAATAACTGCTATGTAAAAAGCTAGATACAATTAAATTTTAGAAGGGCAAGGTTAAAGGTCAGATTCACGGTCAAGCAAAATGTTCAATTCACGTAATCAGCCAAAAAATTTGACATCGTTGTCACAGAGACTTCAAACTTGGTTCATATTTGAGTGTATGAGAATCCAAGCCAATTAATACATGGTAAGGTGAAAGGTTAAGGTAAAGGTCGAGCAAAAGGTCAGGAAATAAGCTGCAGTGGCCGAGGTCTGCTGAGTGCCTCTCTAATTCTTTTATTTATTATGCATGAAATAATAAAATTAAGAGTAGACAAGTGTTCTTTTGGTTTATGAGATTATATTTGCCAATAATTTGCTCATAAGTAAAGTAGTTTATAACAAATTTTAAGTGATTGTTCATCTAAAATCTTATCTTATAACTATTCTTGTATAACACAAGGAACGTTTTAAAATGTGACTTTTAAATTAAACCAAATCTCGTAATCAAGTTCTATTCTGCAATATCAAATCACTTCTGAATCAAGTATACAATTTGTTGTGTTACCATAGTTAGAAAATAAAGTTTCATTTTGTATATATGGCTTACATGTAATCAAATTTCTTTCTGGTCCTTTTTGATTAAGTGGTTATATAGTAATTTAGGGATTATCCTCTGTCCTCATACACCTGAAAACACTGAGATTACCAAACAATTCTTCTTCGCCCAAGGGATTAACTATGGCAATATAATTGTTCAGTGGCTACTTTCCTCTTGGTAAGGGTAGAAGAGACTCTTTAGCTATGGTAAGCAGCTCTTTTAGGCGAAGGACACTCCAAAATCAAACCATTATTCCCTAGTCTTAGGTAGTGCTATAGCCTCTGTACCATGGTCTTTCACTGTCTTGGGTTAGAGTTCTCTTGCTTGAGGGTAAACTCGGGCACAAAGTTCTATCTAGTTTCTGTTCCTCTTGTTTTGTTGAAGCTTTTATTGTTTATATAGGAAATATTTATTTTAATGTTGTTACTATTCTTAAAATATTTTATTTTTTTCTTGTTTCGTTTCCTCACTGGGCTATTTTCCCTGTTGGGGCCCCTGGGATTATAGCA
>NC_090740.1:121644506-121654506 GCF_036898095.1 Palaemon carinicauda | reverse complement strand
TCTATATTTCATATATTTAGGCCAGCCATCTTTCAGCTCTCACCCAGAGTTTATCATTACGGTACTTAATATTTCTATGATCAGATATAGCCGTCGATACTACTTTTTATGAAACGAATTTCTTAAAGAACATTACTGTGTGTAAAAATGCATCTACACACACACACACACACACACACACACACACACACACACACATATATATATATATATATATATATATATATATATATATATATATATATATATTTATATATATAAATATATATATACATATATATATATATATATATATATATATATATATACATATATAGTTTATATATATATATATATATATATATATATATATATATATATATATATATATATATATATATGTATATATATATATTATTTATATATACATATACATATGTATATATATACATATATATACATATATATATATATATATATATATATATATATATATATATATATATATATATATATATATATATATATATATATATATACAAGAGGTCAAGGCCATTGCACCAAACATGGCCGCATTAACTTCTAATATTTATATTCATGAATTTTCAATGTGTCGTCAGCTATTAATAACCCGCTTTGGTGTCTTCAAAAACATCAATAGCTCTTTAATTAACCAAGGTTTACCTGGCATACAGATATAAACTTATACCTTTACATAAAATCTAAATAAATTTCATAAATTTCATATACTGTATTATTTAAAAAAAAAAAATCATTATTCCTAGATCTTGTACCTCTAATAGAGGCCAAGAAACTAAAATTAAATAATTCAATCAATAGTAGGATCAAACATAAGGTCATAATTCAAGGATAGTATGTTTAATTAAATTACTGTAAAAAAAAAAATAAATCGTTATTAAACTATAGCACATTATTTGCTCAACCAATCTGGAATTTATGATTTAAGCTTGTCATAAAGAACTTTTTTTTTATCACCATACTTTGTTCCCTCTTTACTATTATTATTATTATTATTATTATTATTATTATTATTATTATTATTATTATTATTATTATTATTATTATTATTTTTATTGTTATTATTATTATTATTACTACTACTATTATTATTATTATTATTACTTGCTAAGCTCCAACCCTATAGTTGGAAAAGCAGGATGCTATATTCCCAAGGTATCCAATAGAGATAAGAGCCCAATGAGGAAAGGAAATAATGAAATTAATAGAATAATATGCCTTTCTTGTTATTACTAGTATTTTATTCTCTACTTTTTAATTTGATTTCATTTCTTATTCACAGTATTTCGAACATCTTCAGTATTTACTATTCCCTTTGTATCTTTCACGTATGTTCTTCTTCCTATTCTTCTTCTTCTCCTTCTTTCTTAACCCCCATCACTTCCTCATCTCTATCCCCCACCATCTCCCTCCACCCCCCTAATCTTCCTCATATCTCCCCCTTCTTCCTCATCTCCTCAAACGTATTGGCATCTCACTGGCAAGTATCTAATAAAGTGAATCCAATGAAATTGGTCTTTTATCATCTTTTACGGTCTTTGATGAGTCAGTCTCTCTCTCTCTCTCTCTCTCTCTCTCCTCTCTCTCTCTCTCTCTCTCTCTCTCTCTCTCTGCCTAGATTGCACAAAATTAGAATCGTTATAAAAGATGAAGGAGGATTTTATATCGCTAGACGCAACGCACTTGATCAGTGTGATTTTTTTTTTTCGCTTCCAGTTTTTATTTTTGTTTTTATCCTCCAAAAAGAAAGTCATTCTTCCTTTTATGCTTTTTCTTTGTGGATTAGGTTACCTTGTCATTAAAACCAGGGATAAGCTATTGACATCAGCGTGTGTGTGCGTGTGTGTGTGTGTTTGTGGCTGTGTGTCTGTTGTAATGGAGAGATGGAGAGTGGGAGAGGGTAGTATCACATTTGTTAAAAATTATGATAATGATGATGGTTCTGTTTAAAAAATCAACACAGAATTGAGTTTTGAACATGATATGTAACGTCCTTAATGTAAGGAGAGAGAGAGAGAGAGAGAGAGAGAGAGAGAGAGAGAGAGAGAGAGAGAGAGAGAGAGAGAGAGAGAGAGAGACAGTGGGGGGTTAGTATTACATTTGTTAAAAATTATGATAATGATGATGATTCTGTTTGAAAAATCAACACAGAATTGAGTTGTGAACATGATATGTAACGTCCTTAAGGTAAGGAGAGAGAGAGAGAGAGAGAGAGAGAGAGAGAGAGAGAGAGAGAGAGAGAGAGAGAGAGAGAGAGGTGGGGGGGTTAATATCACATTTTTTGAACATTATGATAGTGATGATGATTCTGTTTGAAAAGTCAACATAGAATTGCGTTGTGAACATATGTAACGTCCTTAATATAAGCAGAGAGAGAGAGAGAGAGAGAGAGAGAGAGAGAGAGAGAGAGAGAGAGAGAGAGAGAGAGAGAGAGAGAGGTGGGGGAGGGTTAGTATCATATTTGTTAAAAATTATGTTAGTGATGATGATTCTGTTTGAAAAGTCAACACAGAATTGAGTTGTGAACATATGTAACGTCCTTAATGTAAGGAGAGAGAGAGAGAGAGAGAGAGAGAGAGAGAGAGAGAGAGAGAGAGAGAGAGAGAGGGGGGGGGGGGGGTTAGTATCACATTTGTTAAAAATTATGATAGTGATGATGGTTCTGTTTGAAAAGTCAACATAGAATTGAGTTGTGAACATATGTGACGTTCTTAAGGTAAGGAAAGAGAGAGAGAGAGAGGGAGAGAGAGAGAGAGAGAGAGAGAGAGAGAGAGAGAGAGAGAGAGAGAGAGAGAAGTCAGTATCACATTTGTAGAAAATTATGATAATGATGATGGTTCTCTTTGAAAAATCAACACAGAATCGAGTTGTGAACATGATATGTATGTATAGTGTTGATATATGATATATGGATGATTGTTCATTTCAACTTTCTTTCCAAAGATTACATTTTCTTTTATTCTTATTTATTTAATTGGATTTCTATGTGAATGCTACTACACTAGATTTATGATAAGAATTTGCTACATCTAAAGAAATTCATCTTATAATTTTAATGATGATTATAATTATGAAATAGAACCCCCATAGGCAAAAGTTTAATGTTTGACTTGAAGTTTCTTACTGGTATATTTGATATCTAAACCTAATAATTTTCATAATAGTAAATTAGATTTATTGTGTTTTCATTGAACAAAACAAAAAATACTTTTCATCAATGATAACACCTTAAGTATACGGAAACTTATATTCATTCAATAATTTCTTTATAGAAATCTAGTTGAGCTCCTTTCTATGTGCTAACTAGCAAACTACTTTAGAGTAACAACAATTTCAAAAGTTAACTATTTTTCTTTTATATTTTCCGGCATTAACCAAAATTCTATTTAACTTTCACGTAACATCTGAAATCTTACATTTAGCATATCTGGCAAAACATTTATTTACCATTTTATGTCCATTTCTTTATATAAATACCAATCTGTTACGTATTCTATGTCATCACAGTCTCTAAAAAATATATTTTAAACCCATTCTACACCTATTCTTTAATATATATCTTAAATTTTATTCTACATCGAATTGTAGGTTCTATATTATGAAGATCAAGATAGAGACGACTGTAGAATATATATCTTAAACTCATTCTATACCTATTCTTTCATAAATATCTTAAATTTTATTTTATATCGAATTGTATGTTCTATATTATGAAGATCAAGATAGAGACGACTGGCGAAATGTAACCGAGGCTCTTTGCGTCAATAGGCGTAGGAGGAGAAGATGAAGATGATGATGATATTCTATACTTTTTTTTTTTTTTTTTTTTTTTTTTATTCACGTTATATCTGAACTCAGATTCTTGGTATGTAAGACACACCCTTTCCACCTGAGTCCTAATAACCATTATATGATGTAATCCCTTTCTTTCATATCAGTTTGTGATATGCTTTAATACCATTTACATTTTCAAATCCCTATTTGGCCCTTCCATTGTCCATTATTCTCAGTCAATATCAGTTAATAACTTCTCTATCTATCTACCTATCTATCTATCTATCTATCTATTTGTATATATCCATTTATCGCAGATTTTCTATACGGACACAATTAGTGATATTTACTCCTAATGCGTCATCGACAAAGATATCAATATGTATATATAATTACATATATATATATATATATATATATATAATATATATATATATATATATATATATATATATATATGCATTGTATGAATACACAAACTTTATAAATGAGTAAACGGTACGACACTAATCCTACTCACAGCATGGTTAGTAGGAAAGTATATATAAAGTTTAAAGAAATAACTTCAATGAGACGAAAAAGAAGTTTGAGATTTTAATTCATATTTTGTCTCTTTCTAATAGAATAACCTAACGTATTCCATTGAAAAAAAAAAGTCATTTGTCGCCTTTGCAATACCAATGTCAATGCTTTTTTTTCATCCTCTTTGTAATTTCATACATAACAACGAATTACAGTAAAATGTAAACATACATTTTGTCCCTAACATCCACTACAAATACATTTCTGTCCACAAAGGAAGAAAGCTCCTTGAATTATTGAAGTCTGGAATGAGTTTAAGTGAGAATTTATGTCGCCTGAAACTACAGTCATATGTCATTCCCGGCCCTGTCATACAGTGCTTCTTTATTACAGAAGTGTCGCTGTAGGAGACTTCTGAAAGAAAGCCGTGTCTTTGTCCCTTCTTTGCTATTTGTCTTTGTTGGGAATTCTTTGTTGAGCTTCTGGTGTTCTTTGTTGCTGGTACAGCTAACAATACTAATCATTTGAATGTAATATCTGCGTTTATTAGACATTTTTACAGTTATTATTATTATTATTATTATTATTATTATTATTATTATTATTATTATTATTATTATTATTATTATTATTATTAGATGACCGCGGAGGTAGCAGCAGTTGGGGATTCAGCATTATGAAGCTTCATCTGTGGTGGATAATGGGGGAGGGTGGGCTGTGGCACACTAGCAGTACAAGCTGAACTCGGTTGAGTCCCTTGTCAGGCTGGGAGGAACGTAGAGAGTAGAAGTCCCCTTTTAGTTTTTGTTTCATTTGCTGATGTCGGCTACCCCCCAAAATTGGGGGAAGTGCCTTGGTATATGTATGTATGTATGTATCATTATTATTATCATTACTTGCTAAGCTACAACCCTAGTAGGAAAAGTAGGATACTAAAGCCCAGGGGCTCCAACAAGGAAAATAGCCCAGTGAGGAAAGGAAACAAGAAAAAATTAAATTTCTAAGAAGAGTAACAACATGAGAATAGACATCTCCTATGTAAACTATAAAAACTTCAACTAAACAAGAGAAAGAGAAACAAGACAGAACAACATGCCCGAGTGTACCCTCAAGCAAGAGGGTAATGTAATATTTATAGGTATTAGACTTATGTTTACAGTTATTATTATTATTATTATTATTATTATTATTATTATTATTCAATCGTGTTAATGGGCTAGCTTCGGTTATTATTGTATCACTATCCCTTTAGGGAGGAAATGGAAAGTATAGTATTATCAACTCTATTACAGATCCTTCTTGCGCGGTATCTATTTTTAACATGCAAACGTTTTACTAAATTCTATAGTAACATGTATTATTTTTCCTATCTTGGTTTGCATTCCTCATTTTACTTTTAATTTCTATGAATAGTGATTGTGATTAGAGGATTTATGTGAGTTTTAGTATAGATGGAAATAAAACCAAGATTACCAATATCATAGAAAGAAAATATTTGCACAAATTATTCCTCTAAGATGATTAATTTCATTGAATGTTGCGTTAGAAATTTGAAGCAACCGATACGATATGTATCATAAGATAATATTATGCAATCACTTGCAACTTTAAACTTTTTACAATATTTAAAAATGCCGGTAAGTGTAACAAAGCCACCATTTTCAAAATTTTATGAGATTTTCTGAGCCTAACTTTTTTTTCTTTTTTTTTCTTTTTTCTTTAAAGATCAAACCTTATACATTCATCCCCCATATGCGCTTGTCCATGTGTATGTAAAAAGGATTGCGCGGTCCGCCGTGCGCCTAATATCAAATCCATACATCACTTTATTTACAACACAGTAGGAACAATTTTTCAGTGGCGCCGGCCGTGTAGGGGGTTTCCCTCCCCTGCACACGTACTAATCTTAAGGCAAACATATTAACCAACTAGAAACCCTGGCCTGTAATACAGGGCTACAGCTTGCCCTGTAATTTGCCCTCACCCGTGTGAGCTATAGATTTGGATCAGGAACTCCTCTGCATGCAAGAGGTACGATAATGTATTTTATTCCTCGCATTCGGGAGTTGAATGAAACTATCTCAGGTTACGTTAAATGTCCTTTTCTGTTGTAGACAATGTTAATGGTTGCCGTCACTGTTTACTGTTATTGTTGTTGCTGTTTCAATATTTATACATTTGAAGCAAGAGCGGGCAAGTATGTCCACAAATACTCAAACATACTCAAACATTCATATACAGGGTAAATATATTTACGCACACATGTGCGTGTATGCAAGCAAGAATGTAAAGAGACATATTGTGGAATGACTGAAAGTAAAGAATAAAATCTATTTCATAAATCTGTTCCCCCTCCCCCTTAACGTTTAACCCTCTCCCTCTCCCCCTTCCCCAACTGCGGCCTCGCATCTAGGCCCCCCCTCCCAATGGCCATCTACCTATTAGGGAGGTATTTGTAGCTATCATGTACCGAAAATGTCACACCTGAGGCCACTTGTATATTCCCTTTGATGTCAGAAAGAAATAAAAGGGTAGTGACCATCGGGTAGACGCTATGGCGCCAGACATTCGGCGATCGGAAACCTGTTTTTATCTTTTGTTCTCCCTAATCAATTATTTTTCTTCTCTTTTTTTTTCCCATTTCCCCTCGCCGTATTATACCGAATTCGTTCGTTTGTTATGAAGGGAAATAATCCTCGACCTTTTTCTTTTCTTTGGAGTGAAAAGGATATTCTTATTTTTATGATTCTTTGTATTTCGGACTAGCAATTTCGTTCAAATGTTACTCAGGTTACCCATATGACGGGATTTGATCATACTTCGATACTCATTAAATCTTTAAATAATTACTTTATCTTTACATTAACGCAGAAAATTCTTGCTATATTAACTGCACAAAATAATAATAATTCATAGTCAAAAACTGTATATATTCTATGAACTTGTTATTTTCTTATTTTTTGGACTAGTATTTTTTTCTTTATATATATATATATATATATATATATATATATATATATATATATATATATATATATATATATATATATATATATATTTCATCTGCTTTAAAGTTCTTCAGTTTGCTTCCCTCTAGTTATAGATTCAATTTCCAGAAGTAGAATTCTTTCGTAATGATTATTTCCTCTCTTTTGCAAATGCTTCCCTGAATATGTTATAACTACCTAGACTGGATTGGTATAAACCCTAAAATCTAAATTTACCTTTATTCAGATCTTGTTCATTACTACGAGAAACGAAACACTGAATAATGTTCGCTATGTATTTCAGACCATGACCTAGTGCTTCGAGTATCTTCTGAAAATAGGTAGTAGGTTGGCCAGGGCACCAGCCACCCGTTTAGATACTACCGCTAGAATGTTTTTAGATCCTATGATAGGCCACACAGTACTACATTGTATCCCTCTCTCTAGTTACGGCTCATTTTTCCTTTAGTATTTGCGAGCATTGTCTATACTTTAATATCTAGATTTACCTCTATTTCAATCCTTTCCTCAGTTAAATATCTGGTGACCATCAATAAAAATATGTGTTGTGGGTAATGTATGAAAATAAAGAAGATAAAGGAAGGAAGGAAATAATATAAGAAAATACAATTGGCAGATAATTCGAGTGGAGGTGTCATCCTTCTAGCATTAAATGCTCTCCGACTTCTATTTTGAGGTGTCATCCTTCTAGCATTAGATGATCTCCGACCTCTAATTTGAGGTGTCATCCTTCTAGCATTATATGATCTCCGACCTCTATTTTGAGGTGTCATCCTTCTAGCATTAGGTGCTCTCCGACCTCTATTTTGAGGTATCATCCTTCTAGCATTAGATGCTCTCCGACCTCTATTTTGAGGTGTCATCCTTCTAGCATTAGATGATCTCCGACCTCTATTTTGAGGTGTCATCCTTCTAGCATTAGAAGATTTCCGACCTCTATTTTGAGGTGTCATCCTTCTAGCATTAGGTGCTCTCCGACCTCTATTTTGAGGTATCATCCTTCTAGCATTAGATGCTCTCCGACCTCTATTTTGAGGTGTCATCCTTCTAGCATTAGATGCTCTCCGACCTCTATTTTGAGGTGTCATCCTTCTAGCATTAGGTGATCTCCGACCTCTATTTTGAGGTGTCATCCTTCTAGCAATAGATGCTCTCCGACCTCTATTTTGAGGTGTCATCCCTCTAGTATTAGATGCTCTCCGACCTCTATTTTGAGGTGTCATCCTTTTAGTATTAAATGCTCTCCGACCTCTATTTTGAGATGTCATCCTTTTAGCATTAGGTGCTCTCCGACCTCTATTTTAAGGTATCATCCTTCTAGTATTAGATGCTCTCCGACCTGTATTTTGAGGTGTCATCCTTCTAGCATTAGATGATCTCTGACCTCTATTTTGAGGTGTTATCCTTCTAGCATTAGGTGCTTTCCGACCTCTATTTTGAGGTGTCATCCTTCTAGCAATAGATGCTCTCCGACCTCTATTTTGAGGTGTCATCCTTCTAGCATTAGATGCTCTCCGACCTCTATTTTGATGTGTCATCCCTCTAGCAATAGATGCTCTCCGACCTCTACTTTGAGGTGTCATCCTTCTAGCATTAGATGCTCTCGATCCTCTATTTTGAGGTGTCATCCTTCTAGTAATAGATGCTCCCCGACCTCTATTTTGAGGTGTCATCCTTCTAGCAATAGATGCTCCCCGACCTCTATTTTGAGGTGGCATCCTTCTAGCAATAGATGCTCCCCGACCTCTATTTTGAGGTGTCATCCTTCTAGCATTAGATGATCTCCGACCTCTATTTTGAGGTGTCATCCTTCTAAAATAGATGCTCTCCGACCTCTATTTTGAGGTGTCATCCATCTAGTATTAGATGATCTACGACCTCTATTTTGAGGTGTCATCCTTCTAGTATTAAATGCTCTCCGACCTCTATTTTGAGATTTCATCCTTTTAGCATTAGGTGCTCTCCGACCTCTATTTTGAGGTGTCATCCTTCTAGCAATAGATGCTCTCCTACCTCCATTTTGAGGTGTCATCCTTCTAGCATTAGATGCTCTCCGACCTCTATTTTAAGGTGTCATCCCTCTAGCAATAGATGCTCTCCGACCTCTATTTTGAGGTGTCATCCTTCTAGCATTAGATGCTCTCCGACCTCTATTTTGAGGTGTTATCCTTCTAGCATTAGATGCTCTCTGACCTCTATTTTGGGATGTCATCCTTCTAGCATTAGATGCTCTTTGACCTTTATTTTGAAGTACCATGAGTCTAGCATTTGAGGTTCTTTGTCGCTGTTCTCTCTTGAGGGTTTTGGAAAACTAGAAATTCTAGTTTTTCAAGATCTTCCTTCTACACTACGCCAGTTTCCTTCTCGATTTCAAGAGGGACTTAAGTACCGCGTGTCTTCTGTTCGTCAGATTCCTCAGAGAAATCGATGCATTATGTCTTTACCCAGCAGGGTGATGAGAAAAGACACGAATACAGTCGACTTATCCGTATACGCCATCATGACCAGGTAAACGATGAGTAACACATATCTACCAATGCTGTTAGGATACGTCCATTCTTCTTCTTTCTTTGCCTGTTTATAGTTTTCTTTATCCTGTTCTTTTCCTGATAGATCTGCTTTCTTTTTGGCTTCTTTCTTGGTTTTTACCCGTTCTTGCACCTCATCATTCCTCCACC
>NC_090740.1:121639506-121642006 GCF_036898095.1 Palaemon carinicauda | reverse complement strand
CCAATTGTAAATGGCTACCCGTGCCACCATTTGGCTGTACACATCACGCTTCGAGTTATCCATCCTCATCCCTTTGTGTACGGAGCAACAATCGTTCACTTAGGATGCCAAGTATCAGTATTCCCTTGTCCAAGAAGGCAACGCCATAGAGATGGCGTCATTGTCAAATCCTAATATAGAGGGAGACGCTATGAAAAAGGGAGGAGGAGGAGGAGAAGGAGGAGAAATAGGGAGAGATATCAAAGACCTGTGGGTGGTGTCGCAAAAGCATTCCATCCATTTAATTATGCCTTTGGGGTTGGCTTCAACAGACGAGGAGCATGAAGGAGGAGGAGCAGGAGGAGTTGGACGAATTGCTGGAGAGAGAGAGAGAGAGAGAGAGAGAGAGAGAGAGAGAGAGAGAGACTCCCTGCATTCATAACAACATGCTCGCGTATGAGCATCAACATATGTAGATGCGTGCCCTTGTGACAATACTTTATGCTCCCTTTCATGGTGCATCTTTCGTCCGCTGTCAAAGGATCCTTCCACGACCCTCGACTCCTCCTTCCTCCGAATTTCCACAGTTCCCTCACCTCACGACCCCCCGCTCCACTTCTCTCTCAACCCCTACCCCCTTCCCTACCCTGCCTCTCAAACGCACCTCACTCCCTCAAACACCTTTGATGTCTCTCTGTCATTGCCTTTGTAAGAAGCTGTCTTAGGGATTCCCTGAGCCCCATTTGGTGTCTGTGCCTCGTATATACATTATTCCTTATGATATATAAAACATCTTGGGCTTTTATTTACAAATTCTATATATATATATATATATATATATATATATATATATATATATATATATATATATATATATATATATATGTGTGTGTGTGTGTGTGTGTGTGTGTATTATATCTATACATATATAGATATCATATTTATACATATATATATACAGTATATATATGTATATATATATATTTATATATATATATATATATATATATATATATATATATATATATATATATATATATATATATATATATATATACATATATATACATACATATATATATATATATATATATATATATATATATATATATATATATATATATATATATATATATATATATATATATATGATAAATTTTGCACATTTTTACGTGTTTTTCATATTCAAATAAGCCATATATATTTTGATATATTAATGTCTGGATTCTCTTAACGACCTCGGGATCAGAGCCCCAGGCGAAATCTCACAAAGACAAGAGCTTGGCTCCGGCCGGGAATCGAACCCTGGTCGGCAAGCTTATATAGACAGTGACTAACCCATTCGGCCACGATTAGTCACTGTCTATATAAGCTTGCCGACCAGGGTTCGATTCCCGGCCGGAGCCAAGCTCTTGTCTTTGTGAGATTTCGCCTGGGGCTCTGATCCCGAGGTCGTTAAGAGAATCCAGACATTAATATATCAAAATATATATGGCTTATTTGAATATATATATATATATATATATATATATATATATATATATATATATATATATATATATATATATATATATATATATATATATATATATATATATATATATATATATATATGGTTTAAGTGAAATAGGAAATTGAGATGTAATCACTAGGACTACAGTTGCTACAAGCACATTCACATAATGGAGTAACATTACTAATTCTCCAGCAAATGTAAAGAGAGCCTCCTCTTACTAGCTTGATGAAAATAGCAGACAGCTTTGAAAAACCAAGGAAAGATATCATTTAGGTCTACACCTCTAAGCAGTAAGCCCTATCAAGAGAGCTAAAATACTTAGTTTAGCCTTCAGGAAAAAGGATGATCTTGTAAGTAAGTAAAATCAGTGTGATAAATTAACTGACAACATGAACCATCCACAAGATGGTAAAATTCCAAATAAAAATGTCAAATACGCTTATATTTCCTTGTGTCAAAGGACATTGTTAAATCTTGAGTTGAAATGCCTTTTTTTCACGAAGGTAGTGCAAATATGGAAGAAAGTTTTATTATAAATGTGTAAAGTATTTATGACTGATTAGTAATGAAACCGAGGATATTGAATGTAATATTACATTCTTATTATATTAAGAGTATTTTTTACTTATTTTTTTTTATTTCGTTTCCAAAGAAGCATTTGGTGTTGTGGAACCATTTCAGATATTAACAAACAATAACATGAGATATCGTCGCTATTAAATTTTGTATATCCTATTTTGATATATGATATTAATTTTTTCTCGAATTTGAAGAATTGAATGACGCAATACTAAGCCATAACTGCAAATTTTCACATAATTAAACTTAAGTAAATCAAATCTGATTCAGAGTCACCGTAGATTTCCGTATCACAAAAGCTTTAAAGGTTTAAAGATCACTTATGAATGTCAGAGGCAAGGGACAGTGACATTGCCCTATCGAGCAGGATAATGCCCTATCGACTGACCATATACACATATAATCAGTGCCTAAGGCCCCTCTCCA
>NC_090740.1:121627006-121634506 GCF_036898095.1 Palaemon carinicauda | reverse complement strand
TTATCTCTGAAGTGGATTAATCAAATACAGATGCTATACATACATCATATTACTGAAAATAACCCCTTTATAATTTAACACCTTAACTTCCAAAAATAATGAAACCATTCCTTTTTTTTGGGGGGGGGGGGAGAGGGCAGAAAAACATCTTCTTTGCTTCATGTATTTTGTTACTTACTTTCTCTATCATCTATCCTCTATCCATTCTCTATGGTTTTACTATTCAATAATAATTTCATCATGGGCATTTGCTTATATTAATATTTTTCAACAGCTAAGTTTTCCTTCAGATATATCTTATTTTTTTTTTTTTTTTTTTGGTAATTTTATCTCTGTAGTGGATAAATTAGAAATAGGATCTACAGATAAATCATATAACTGAAAATAATCTCTTCATAATATAACATCTTGACTTAAAGAAATAATGAAATTTTTTTTTTGAGGGAAGAAAATCAACATATTTGCTTCATCTATGATGTTACTTACTTCGTCTATCTTCATGCCACCCTTAAGTACGTTTAAAAGATGTCTATTTGCTTTAACCACTTCCATATGCTTTAGTATATATTGCTTCAGTTTCATGGCCCCTACAATGATACCTTATCACTCCTGGAGCCCCTAGGCTTTTAGCATCATGCTTTTCCAACTAGCGTTGTAGATTACCTAATAATAATAATAATAATAATAATAATAATAATAATAATAATAATTAGCATCAAACATACATCCCTTGCAAACACTGAAATTCTTTCTCTTGCACTAACAGTTTTACTCTTACTATCAAATATAGTACTTTATATAATAAAACCCTTATATATCCGTTAATCTATATAAGACTCCATTTACTCTGTCCTCTTTGCGGCCTATCGTTTCATTATCTAAAGAGGATGATAAGCCATATGGACATTCTATTTACTTTCTCAACTCTTCTTACCTTCATAATTCCCTCATTAATTTACATCATAGATTTTACTTCCTTCACAAAATCTGTTCATTTTTCTCCACCAATTTTACCTATCAACCTTAACGCCGTCCATATTGGTTCACTTCTGTCCTGTGGTGATTTTTGTTTATTTTTTCATTGTGGTGGCTGATGTGGTAACGTCCCTGAATGGGGAAAGCCAGACTGGGGTTCGAGTCCCGCTCAAACTCGTTAGTTTCTTTGGTCACTGTAACCTCACCGTCCTTACGAGCTAAGGATCGTGGGTTTTGGGGAGCCTATAGGTATGTATGCTGAGTCATCAGCAGGCATTGCCGGCCCTCCTTGGTCCTAGCTTAGGTGGAGAGGGGACTTAGGAGCTGATGATATTCATATATGGTCAGTCTCTAGGACATCGTCCTGCTTGATGGGGCAATGTCACCGTCCCTTGCCTCTGCCATTCATAAGCAGCCATTAAAACAATTGAAGCCTTTGAAATTTGTTTTCTTTACACACATCTAATGTTTTGTTTTTAAAGTGTTTTATCCATTATTCTTATTTAATGGATAATATAAAGTACACTGTTGAATATTTTCATAAAAGAACGTAAATGAATTGCATCATTTATTCCAGGATTTTTACTATTTTAAAAACTGATGTATTGACGTAAATGATTGATATTACGGTCACCAACCAGTAAAATGTAATAACAAAGTAAGGTAAAATCGTCTATATTTTACTGAAATACTGCTTAGAACAGTATATTTCAACGGAGAATTTCCGATTAAAATTACTTTTATTTTATGAGCTTACGTTGATTATATTAATATACATTTTCATTAAATTATTGCATTTCGGGTACCTATGTAGGCATGCAACTAAAGCGTCAAAATATCCTAACTGAAAGTTAAAAATGAAAAAAAAAAAAAAAAAAAAAAAATTGGAGTAAACATTCAGCATTCTGTAAAATTTTAATTGGAAAATTTACTTTTAATAGAGTGATTGAAAGTAGTTACACTGAGTGAATTGGGGAAACCTTATTATGATATGAATTGTCAATCAAAAGGTTAACAATTACGAAGGAAACGCGACTATGTAGTCTGATTCAAGTAATTTTTTTTTTTCTTTTTTTTTCTTCTTTTTTTTCTTTTTTTTTATTAACAACACGAAAAAATCAGGTACCCATGAAGCGAAAACATTAAATTCAACTCTTTTAAAACGCAATGATATTCCAAATATTATATATAACACAGGTCTAAAAATAAGGTAATACATTCAGTGGAATATACCAGGTTCTTGAAAACCCTTTGTAAAATACATTTTTCTTATTTATCATCCATTTTGCATATCTGCTCTACAATATCTAGATTAATATTTTAAATTACACTGTTAAGAAAACCGTAATTTTAATCGGAAATTCTTTGTAAGAAAGACACTGTTTTCAGCTGTATTTCAGTAAAATACAGGGAACCGTAATTTTTACCCTACTTTGTTATTATCTTTTACGGGTTGGTGATCGTAATATCACTCCTTTACGTACATAGAGCCGTTTTAAGACGGTAAATGCCTTGCAATATTTATCACAGGATTTTTATCGATTTGACGGCAATTTTTAAATATAAAGGGATTTTCTAATATGATAACATATGAATTATAAACGTCAGGTTAAAGTGAAATGAAGATCAAGGTTTAATTACTTTTGCTGTAATTCTATCACTTTCCTTTTTTAAATACCACGTAAAATTATAAGTTCATCTATTTCGTAAGAAACATAAACATAAAATGATCTTCAAAGTCATCATAAAATACATTTTACTGAGTAATGAATAAAGCCTTCATCCCAAGTCAGCAGTGATGACCGCTCCAGTTGAAAGAGATTCAAATCGATAGAGAAATAAATTATTAATAAAAAAAAGACAATTTGCGACATGGCAAAAAGATCAATCTGCCCCCGGACATATAATATAAAAGGACCTATCTTATTACTATTACTTTATATAAATATTACCAGCGCCTTTGATATAAGCGTTCTTTTCCCCCCGTCCGTATTATATCCCAGTTATAAAAATATGATCAGTGAAGCCTTAACATGCCGGATGACGTCACCGTTTGATCTGTCAAGTGAATAGAAATGAAGTTTTTATTCATTTACATGCAAAGTGATAAAAAATCATTTTGACAAAGTGATTTTTCTGCAATCGGACACCTTTGTCATCCTTTTGTCCCGATGCGCTCTTTCCCTTTGATGCCGTCCCGCCATTTTCTGGATTTAGCTGGGACGCTTCTCGTAATAAACTCTTCGAGTGTATTTCCAAAAACGAGTTTGTGGGTGTACTAAGCTTGAGGGAAGCGTAGCTGATTAATAGTGATTTAAGGATGATATCAAAGTGGATTTCAATGTTATTGATGTATCAGACCTGATTAAAAGAAAAGAAAAGAAAAAAAAAACACTCTATTTATCTGGGACGCTTCTTCGAGTGTATTTCCGAAACCGAGCTTGTGTGTGTGCTAAGCTGGAGGGAAGAGTACATGATTAATCCTGATTTAAGGATATCAAAGTGGATTTGAATATAATTGACTTTTCAGACCTGGTTAAAATAACTACTCTGTTTATCGAGGACGCTTCTGATAATAAGCTCTGCGAGTCTCTATCCGAAACCGAGCTTGTGGCTGTACTAAGCTTGAGGGAAGCGTAGGTGATTAATCATGATTTAAGAATGATATCCAAGTGGATTTGAATGTTATCGATGTATCATAACTGGTTAAAATAACCACTATTTATCCGGGATGCTTCTCATAATAAACTCTTCTAGTCTGCATCCGAAACCGAGCTTGTGGTTGGACTAAGCTTTGGGTAAGCGCATACGATTAATCGTAATTTAAGAATATCGAAGTGAATTTGAATGTCATTGATGTATCAGACCTGATTAAAATAACCTCTATTTATCCAGGACGTTTCTCATAACCAACCCTGTGGTTGGACTAAGCTTGAGGGAAGCTTAGGTGATGAATCGTGATTTAAGAATCATATCAAAGGGGATTTGAATGTTTTTGGCGGATCACATCTGATTTAAATAACCACTTTATCTAACTTGTCTTTGAATGGAATTATGTTGAGTGTGTAAAACATTTATATTATGCGAGGCGCTATTAGGTGATAACTGAGAGGGAAGGTGGATGCAACTAAACTTTATTAAACAGACATCGAGCTTATATACCGGGATTTGGGAGCAAGAACGTCATAAAGATTCGAACAAAATTAGATATGAGCTGTCTGGTTTATACAAGTTTGTTTATTAATAGTACAGGGAATAGCGATACGAGCCTGCATGAAACACGATCGCTACAATTTAAACAATCAGAATATAAGAAAAATATTAATTGAAATAAAATATAATTTACTTCATGGACATGCTTATACCAGGCACTATTTTGGATTCTATAACCAGGCTTCGGGTTATACTTCGTCAAGATTTTAAGATTTTAATGTTTTGTTGTATAGAATTATATTTCATTTTGTTATTTTGCACAATGTATATTTTATATGAAATCATTTCAAAGCTTAAACAAAAGATATTTCAATAAATAATCCTTAAATTGCTAGCTGTTTCTTTTCATTTGTTTATATTATTATTACTTTCTAAGCTACAACCGTTGTTGGAAAAGCAACATGCTATAATCTCAACCAATAGGGAAAATTACCCAGCAAGGAAACGAACTTAATACAACAGAGAGGGATCCAATGTAGTACTATCCGCCGGGCAAAGGATCCAATAACCATCTGCCGAGAGTATCTCAACGGGTGGCTGGTATCTTGGCCAACCTACTACCCGCTAACAAAATATATCGTCGAATTCTCATAGCTGTTTATAATGAACGCTGTTTGTTTATAGGGCATAAACCAATCACACATATCCTTACCACTTTGTGTCTTCCGGTATTCATTATATACATCAATGTACTTATTGATATCAGCGTGTTTATTAATAATTTAAAACACCCTAAGGTACAGTCACTCATATAAGTTTATGGATGTCCAGGTGTTTGAGAGACACTTATACTTCCCACCTTTCTGGACGACAGGTGTCTGGGAGCACGAAACCGGTCAAATGTTCAACTATACTGCATAGTTGACCGTTTTCGCACTCCCAGACACCTGTCGTCCAGAAAGAGGTGAAATGGAAATCTCTCTTAAACACCCAGACATCCATCAACTTATATGAGTGACTGTACTTGAGTCCAGAGTTAATACAGATAAGTCTTAACTTCGTCTACGCGACTATTCACTGAATAAGGACAGCTTCAAGGTGACGTATCTTCGATACTGTCTAAGTATTTGCGTCGTCAGCTCTGAATTTCCTTAGTAAATCTCAAGTACCATCTCACTGTGATATATTTCTTTTCATACCATTACAAATATCATTATCTTTTGTAATACACACGCACACAGACACACCACACACACACACACACACACACAAACACACACACACACACACACACACATATATATATATATATATATATATATATATATATATATATATATATAAATGTGTGTGTGTATACATGCATATCAATATATTTATATATATATATATATATATATATATATATATATATATATATTTATATACATACATCCATACATTTATATATACACGCACACACACACACACACACACACATATATATATATATATATATATATATATATATATATATATATATATATATATATATATATATATATATATATATATATATATATATATATCATCATTATCATCCTCATCTCCTACGTCCATTGACGCAAAGGGCCTGATTGTTTGTAACGAATCACCTTAGTTTTCTTAAGTTTATTTTTCTTAGCAAATATTACTGCTCTGATATTAATGGTTTTATTTCAACGCTTTTTTTTATGAAATATACTAACTATTACCTAACATTATCTGACCTGGAACAACTATACTCAGCTTCGAGCTTTTGCTCAGAGAGTTTATGCCTCAACTGAAAAGGAGTACAATTTAACCATAAAAGAAACACTTTCTGGTACAACTCAGGAACATAAATGGTGGTCTACCCTTAAATCTGCACTCTTTGGTGTAGATGCAACAGTTCCTCCTTCACTTAAACCAGATGGCTCAGTCACTCACTGTCCAAAGGAAAAGGCAACCCTTTTGGCTGATGTTTTTGACAGTAAACAGAGTAATGAAAAACTTGAACTTCCTCATTCCTGTTTTCCTGAGGCTAAACTAACTAGTTTAGCTTTCCGATCTCGTGAGATTAAAGCTCTGTTGATGGACCTTGATGCTTATGGAGGTGTAGACCCAAATGGTATTTTTCCTTTGTTTTTTATAAAGACAGCAGATTTCTTAGCTCCAAAGTTATCTGTTATTTTGCGGAAGTTAGCAAGAAGAGGAGCTTTTAGCACTAGTTGGAGAATTGGTAATGTTACTCCTCTATGTAAATGTGTTTGTGGTAGCTCAAGTCCTACTGATTACCGCCCAATTTCCATAACTCCCATATTATCTAAAGTTTTTGAACGTCTTCTGGCAAAACGTCTTAATAGGTTTGCTGAAGGTAATCATCTACTCCCTAGTTTGCAATTTGGTTTTCGTAAAGGCCTTGGAGCATGTGATGCCCTTTTTACAATCTCCAATGCTGTACAGAAATCCCTTGATTGTGGTCGGGAAGTTCGTATATTGGCCTTGATTTTAGTGCTGCCTTTGACCGTGTTAATCATGAGGCCCTTCTTTTCAAACTGAAACAGTTGGGAGTGGGTGGGTCGTTTCTTAGCATTATTACTGAATTTTTAAGTAATAGATCTCAAAGAGTTGTTGTTGATGGGCACCATAGTGATTATAGGAATGTGATATCCAGTGTTCCACAGGGTAGTGTTCTTGACCCATTACTTTTCATACTATATACACATGACATGTGGTTTGGCCTAGAAAACAAGCTTGTTGCATATGCAGATGATGCTACTCTCTTTGCATCAATTCCATCCCCTGAATATAGATCTAGGGTTGGTGAATCCCTTAATAGAGATTTAGCTAGAATTAGTGCATGGTACAAATTATGGGGTATGAAGTTGAATCCTAACAAAAGTCAAAGTATGATTGTAAGTAGGTCAAGGACGGTGGATCCTCAACATCCGGATCTCAGTATTGATAATGTTTCTTTAAATATGTATGACTCTTTCAGAATTTTAGGTGTGATTCTCGACAGTAAATTTACTTTTGAGAAACATATAAGGTCTGTGTCTTCTTCAATTTCACAAAAAATAGGCTTATTGAGAAAGTCTTTCAAGATTTTCGGTGATCAATCTATTCTGAAGAAGTGTTTTAATTCTTTCATTCTACCTTGTTTTGAGTATTGTTCTCCTGTCTGGTCTTCAGTTGCTGATTCTCATCTTCATTTGTTGGACAGAAACTTACGGTCTATTAAATTTCTTATTCCTGATCTAGATATTAATCTCTGGCACCGTCGTTCAATTAGTTCATTATGTATGTTGCATAAGATTTTTCACAACTCTGACCATCCTTTACATTCAGATCTCCCTGGACAATTCTATCCTG
>NC_090740.1:121610104-121614006 GCF_036898095.1 Palaemon carinicauda | reverse complement strand
GAATGCGTTTTCTCTTTGGGCATACATATTGTGTCTTGTCTTCCAAACAAAATGGCAACTTCGAGTGAGGCAAAAGAAAAAGAGCCCCCAAAGAACACGATGGTTTTTGAAGAAATAAAAAGGGGGAGTGGGAGGGGGATAAAAGTTGGGAGGGTAACAAAAAAAAAGAAGAGGGAGAAAAAAAAAGAGAGTCGTTTCCAAAGGCTTCAAAAGCTCTCCCGGGCAGATCCGCGCGGGAGAGTCATTCTAGCAAATAATTAATCAGAACATACAAAGGAGATCAAAGCCAAGTTGAGCCCCCTTTTATTTTTCTGTTTCTTTCGGACGGCGTTTGAAGTCTCGTCCTGCCGTGCGGATAAGCACTTCTTGCAGCAATAATTCCATATAAGGAAAATATTGTGAAAGTTTAATGCCTCTTCTGCTGATGCTGCTGCAGCGCCGGACTTTCTTCTTCTTTCTTTTTCCTTTCTTTTTTTATATGTCAAGTCTTCAGGTGGTTGGGAGAGAAAATGTGAGCGGAAGGAGTTTAGCAGGCAAATACATATACACACACAGATTTGATCTACATGATACATACAATGAATGAGGAGGATTTGAGATTTTTATACTTCTGCTATGCTCTAATTTCTAGACTAAAATTACAAAGATGCTGTAAATACTTAGATTAGTTTCCATATGAAGAGCTTTGCTATATAACACTTCCGATAGAATCTAATTGCCAAGATATATAAATGCAAAAATTTCACATGTTTTGTCTACAGGTGTCACTCAAATTATTTATTAATGCATTATTCTAACTAATATAGCTCCCTAATTGGACGTTGCCCGATGTGGACCTCAGGACCAGTTGCAGTGGCCTGGTGGTAGCGTCCTTGCTTGGTGATCTCCAGACAGGGGTTCGAGTCCCGCTCAAATTCGTTAATTCCTTTATTCGTTGTAACCTCACCATCCTTATGAGCTAAGGATGGGGGTTTGAGGGAGCCTATAGGTCTACCTGCTGAGTCATCAGCAGCCATTGCCTGGCGCTTTTTGGTCCTACCTTGGGTGGAGAGGGGGCTTGGAACCTGACATCTGTAATATGATCAGTCTCTATGGCATTGTCCTGCCTCTGCCATTCATGAGCAGCCTTTAAACCTTTAAACCGACGGAAGAACGGAGTTGAGGGAATGAGCTGTCTGCTGAGTTTCGGACTCCAGCCTTGGTCACCATGCTGTATCCTCCTCATCATCATCTTGTCCGTCTTCTGTGATCGTGCAATCTAGCGCGAGCTTCCTTGCTTGCTTGTTAGATTGCCTAGCCAAGAGCTTGCTTGCTGGATTACCTAGCCTTATGCTAGGCAATCTAACAAGCAAGCAAGCAAGCTCGTTCTGGATGGCACGAACACAGAAGACAGACAAGATGATGATGAGGATGACACAGCATGGCGACCGAGACTGGAGTCCGAAGCTCAGCAGACAGCTCCTTCACCAACCCCGTTCATTCGTCGGTTTAAAGGTGTAAAGGCCGCTCATGAATGGCAGAGGCAAGGGACAGTGATATTGCCCCATCAAGCAGGAAAATGCCCTAGAGTTTGATCATATTACATATGATCATTTCCCAAGCGCCCTCTCCACCCGAGCTAGGACCATCCAGTACAAGTAACTTTTCCTACATATGACCAACTACTGGCTGCATACGCAAGGGTCCGA
Organism: Palaemon carinicauda; assembly: GCF_036898095.1. NCBI lineage: Eukaryota > Metazoa > Arthropoda > Malacostraca > Decapoda > Palaemonidae > Palaemon > Palaemon carinicauda. Next base: position 121,612,318 of record NC_090740.1, on the reverse strand, counting down.
GGTCCACCTAAATGCGGGCCAATCTAAATCTCATCATATCACATCATCACAACTTACGTGCATAAAGGTTTAAGGCCACCCAATAATGGCAGAGGCAAGGGACATAGACATTGCCGATAATGCCCTAGAGACTGACCATATATACATATGACCAGAGCCCAAGCCCCTCTCCACCCAAGCTAGGACCAAGCATTCGGTCTCTAGAAAAGATTTCGAACGAAAATGCCATATGTTAGATTCATATAATCCTCCTATTATACAAAAGGAAAATCCCAGGGAAAAAATTGATATAGAACATAACATATTCAGTATAGAAGACAAGTATTTGCTAGTGAAACATTTCCTTAAATCTAAGTAAATAAAACTCACAATTCTAATATCCCTCAGATTAGGTCTTTTGGGAAATGTATATAATTCTTTTTAAGAATCTCCCAATTGCTAATATTCATATTTAGATCATTAAACCTATTAGTCTAATTAATATATATAAACTAAAATTAAATTTGTTTCCATAAGTTGTGTTTTTCCCTGAAAGTTTAATTATATGTTAGATGATGTTTAGATAAAAGGACTATTCACATATATGCGTGTTTTTTTTTTTTTATGGCTGCTTCTCTTTCATGTGATAGCTCTAGGAAACGGAATATTAATCGCTCACTAACTGATTTAGCTGTTAATCTGTAAATCATAAATTAAGTGAAGTTTTTACAACAATAACTATTTCATACATTTACAAAGAATGGCTCATTACCAGCTTCTTGAACTCCCCAGTCTAAAATGCCCCATACACCCTTATCTGACAAGAACTTTATTTCCTCCTGAATACTTAAGCACTCGATTTTCAATACTCCTCTTCACATTATCTAAACTTCTTCCTGAATATTTAAACACGCTTTTTAATAGGTCTTTCACATTATCTAAAAAAAAAAAAAAAAAAAAAAAAAAAAAAAAAAAAAAAAAAAAATCCAAAATATTCAAATATTATGAATAAGCTCTTTTCTCCAATATATTTTTCTCCATTATTTCACCATAATTCTCCCGTCTACAAATAATCTAATCTATCTTATCAATTGCACAAGCATTATTAATACTGCTATGGATCTCCACATTTCTCTCCCACTCAATACTTCTTACGAATTACATACAATGATAAAGCTCATCTCAGTAGTTCGTATTTTTTCCTGTTCACAAGTCCCCTCCGAACATCACATCTATAAAGGAAATATAACGCATCAGCTATTGCATATTTTGCAACATCTGCTTCCACTGATAAATCCCATATTTTCCCAGTGTTTCACAGAAATATGCCATCGGTTTTGCTTCACTATTTCTGTGACTAACCATTTTTTCTATTTTACCATCGTCAATTATAATAATTTTCAGTTACCTATCTCTCTCTCTCTCTCTCTCTCTCTCTCTCTCTCTCTCTCTCTCTCTCTCTCTCTCTCTCTCTCTCTCTCTCTCTATATATATATATATATATATATATATATACCTTTTTTCCATTCATTCACCACCTATCTTAACGATTAATGCTTTATTATAATGCCTTTTATTTACTCTTGCAACCTTAGACTTGACCACATTTACTATCAACTTTCTCTTCTTACAGTCATTATCATTAATGTTTAGTGTCTAGGGTTTCTACTTATTGTCATAGATCAGCATATAGGATATCTTCATACATATACTTTTTGCTATCAAATTATCAAATAATTTTCCTCCACCAGAAGTAATCAATGAAATGAAAACCTAAATATTCGTTGTCATTTTTACTTAAACTACATAGGAAGCCGAAATCGACCATATCTTTACAATTATCAATATCAATGCAACATCGTCTTGATAGGATACACAACAAAATCCTATGAAGAAAGAACAGTTAGTTACAGGTCAAAGGAGAATATAGTGCTTAGGAAAATGTGACATATATGCTGGCACCATCGTTCAATTAGTTCATTATGCATGTTGCATAAGATTTTTCATAACTCTGACCATCCTTTACATTCAGATCTCCCTGGACAATTCTATCCTATTCGTAATACTAGGCAGGCAGTTAATTCTAATAGCCAGGCCTTCTTCATCATAAGGCTCAATACTACGAAGTATTCTAGAAGTTTTATTCCAGCTGTTACCAAGTTGTGGAATGATCTTCCTAATCGGGTAGTTGAATCAGTAGAGCTTTAAAAGTACAAAGTTGGAGCAAATGTTTTT
>NC_090740.1:121595104-121605104 GCF_036898095.1 Palaemon carinicauda | reverse complement strand
CCAATATACATTGAAAACGCACCTCGAGGGAAGTGAGTAAATTCTTATTAGGAAAAAAATTAAAAAGAAAAAAAAAAACATTTGTAGGGTAATTCTTTGATTTTTACTGAATCCTCGTGTAATAATTGTAATGTTAAATTTTACCTGCATTTTTTCGTATACGTAAGATATATGAGTGTGCTAAAATAATAGTCTTGCAATAATTTGTTTATAGACTAGATTTATCTGACAATGTTAAAAATTTGCATTAAAAATACGGTAAATACCTGGCAACTTTTATTCCATGATTTATATCGTTTTTAAAACGGATGTATTGACATAAATGAGTGATATTACGGTCACTAACCCGTGAAATATAATAACAAAGTACGGTAAAATTACGGTCGCCTGTATTTTACTGAAATGCTGCTAAGAACAGTATATTTTTACGGAGAATTTCCTATTGAAATTACGGTTTTTTTTAACAGTGTACAGTAGATTGAAAAATATAAACCGTAGGAAATGGAGGCAATAAAAAAAAAGCAATAATAATAAGAAAAAAATAATAAATAAAATCCGATTAAAATTACGGAGTTTTTTAACAGTGTATAGTAAATTGTACAATTTAAACCGTAGAAAATGGAGGGAAAAAAAATAAAAATAAATGAAAAAAAAACTTTGGATATAACAGGACTCTCGAGAATGTGAGAAAAAGTATGAATTGAAATTCAAGATGGGAAAGTTTTGCAGAAATGTCATATCAGCAACAATTTCCGGAATGTTTACACCCTAGGAATTTTTCCAAAATGAAATACGAGGGAGGTGTTTGTCACCTTCCGAAGGCACAGAGTGTGATTCTTGACTTTTAAGAATTCGTGAAACACTATTTATAAAAAAAAAAAGAGAAAAAAAGAGAAAAAAAAATTGTGAAATGTGTAAAAAATCTCGATAAGTAATTTGAATAAATAATACTAATTGTATTTTTTTTTAAATGTCACCTACCGAAGGCACAAAATGTGATTCTTAACTTATAAGAATTTATGAAACACTATTTATAAAAAAAAAGAGAAAAAAAGAGAAAAAAAAATTGTGAAATGTGTAAAAAATCTCGATAAGTGATTTGAATAAATAATACTAATTGTATTTTTTTTTTAAATGTCACCTACCGAAGGCGCAGAATGTGATTCTTAACTTATAAGAATTTATGAAACACTATTTATAAAAAAAAGAGAAAAAAAGAGAAAAAAAATTGTGAAATGTGTAAAAAATCTCGATAAGTAATTTGAATAAATAATACTAATTGTATTTTTTTTTTAAATGTCTCCTACCGAAGGCACAAAATGTGATTCTTAACTTATAAGAATTTATAAAACACTATTAATAAAAAAAAGAGAAAAAAAGAGAAAAAAAAATTGTGAAATGTGTAAAAAATCTCGATAAGTAATTTGAATAAATAATACTAATTGTATTTTTTTTTTAAATGTCACCTACCGAAGGCACAAAATGTGATTCTTAACCTATAAGAATTTGTGAAACAATATATATATATACATAAAAAATGGTAATGTGTAAAAAATCTCGATAAGTAATTTGAATAGATAATACTAATTGTATTTTAAAATAAAATGTCGCTTACCGAAGGCACAGAGTGTGATTCTTGACTTTTAAGAATTCGTGAAACAATATTTATAAAAAAAAAAAAAAATAAAATAAAAAAAAATAAAAAATTGTAGAATGTGTAAGAAATCTCGATAAAAAATTTGAATATACAATACTGATTATAAAAAAAAAGTTTTAGAATGTGTAAGAAATCTCGATAAGAAATTTGAATATATAATACTGATTATAAAAAATAAGATTTAGAATGTGTAAAAAATCTCGATAAGAAATTTGAATATACAATACTGAGTATAAAAAATAAGATTTAGAATGTGTAAGAAATCTCGATAAGAAATTTGAATATATAATACTGATTATAAAAAAAGTTTTAGAGTGTGTAAAAAATTTAGATAAGAAATTTGAATATATAATACTGATTATAAAAAAAAAAAAGTTTTAGAATGTGTAAAAAATCTCGATAAGAAATTTGAATATATAATACTGATTATAAAAAAAGTTTTAGAATGTGTAAGAAATCTCGATAAGAAATTTGAATATACAATACTGATTATAAAAAATAAGATTTAGAATGTGTAAAAAATCTCGATAAGAAATTTGAATATACAATACTGAGTATAAAAAAATAAGATTTAGAATATGTAAAAAATCTCGATAAGAAATTTGAATATATAATACTGATTATAAAAAAAAAAGTTTTAGAATGTGTAAGAAATCTCGATAAGAAATTTGAATATATAATACTGATTATAAAAAAAAGTTTTAGAATGTGTAAAAAATCTCGATAAGAAATTTTAATATATGATACTGACTATAAAAAAAGTTTTAGAATGTGTAAAAAATCTCGATAAGAAATTTGAATATACAATACTGATTATAAAAAATAAGATTTATAATGTGTAAAAAATCTCGATAAGAAATTTGAATATATAATACTGATTATAAAAAAAAAGTTTTAGAATGTGTAAGAAATCTCGATAAGAAATTTGAATATACAATACTGATTATAAAAAATAAGATTTAGAATGTGTAAAAAATCTCGATAAGAAATTTTAATATATAATACTGATTATAAAAAAAAAGTTTTAGAATGTGTAAGAAATCTCGATAAGAAATTTGAATATATAATACTGATTATAAAAAAAAGTTTTAGAATGTGTAAAAAATCTCGATAAGAAATTTTAATATATGATACTGACTATAAAAAAAGTTTTAGAATGTGTAAAAAATCTCGATAAGAAATTTGAATATACAATACTGATTATAAAAAATAAGATTTAGAATGTGTAAAAAATCTCGATAAGAAATTTGAATATATAATACTGATTATTAAAAAAAAGTTTTAGAATGTGTAAGAAATCTCGATAAGAAATTTGAATATACAATACTGATTATAAAAAATAAGATTTAGAATGTGTAAAAAATCTCGATAAGAAATTTGAATATATAATACTGATTATAAAAAAAAAGTTTTAGAATGTGTAAGAAATCTCGATAAGAAATTTGAATATATAATACTGATTATAAAAAAAAGTTTTAGAATGTGTAAAAAATCTCGATAAGGAATTTTAATATATAATACTGATTATAAAAAAAGTTTTAGAATGTGTAAAAAATCTCGATAAGAAATTTTAATATATGATACTGACTATAAAAAAAGTTTTAGAATGTGTAAAAAATCTCGGTAAGAAATTTTAATATATGATACTGACTATAAAAAAAGTTTTAGAATGTGTAAAAGATCTCGATAAGAAATTTTAATATGTAATACTGATTGTATTTTAAAATAAAAAGAGAGGTGTTAGACAGAAAGAAAAGCTAGAAAAAATCTAAAAAAAGTATATTAGCTGAAACAAAATTAAATCAAAATTGATGTATTACAGATTGGAATATGGGAGTTTAAACTTTCCGAGTACCAGTGGTAAGATGATTATGAAAATTATTATCATTATATATATATATATATATATATATACATATATATAAATATATATATATATATATATATATATATGTATATATATATACTGTATATATATACACACAGAAACATAATACCTCAATATTATTTCATGAGAAGTATGTGCCATAGTTTTAATTTCTTTTTATTACAGATTCGATAATATTACTAATGGTTACATTATCATAATATTCTACCACTGCGGAACTTAGCCAGTAAACCGCAGGGTTAAAATAATTATTTTTGTGCTGAAATAAGTTATTTTGCACAAGAGGAAAAAGTTTTGCTTGACTGTTATATGGTTGGTTTTAACTTCACGGGGATGCTCTAGATTTTAGTTGTAGAATGCTTGATCAATTATTCTTTCTTTTCAGTTTTTAAAAAACAAAGAACTATTTACTTTAAAGTTTAGCAAAAGGAAGGTAAATTTGTGGAGAAATTACAATGTAATAGTAAATTTTGACAGTCAAAAAGTGTTCTTATGGTGAATAAGTAGAATAAAGGCAGTGAGGAAATGGTGGAATATATATTACTCTTCAATGACAAAGAAATTCAAAGCATTTAGATGACCTACTCAGAATAAGTTGAAAAAAAATGAATCCAGTTAAATTAATGAAATTAATGATGGCAGAATTTCAAGTAAGAAATATTCTCCTACAAGTGAAATTATAGTGAATTATCTCTCTCTCTCTCTCTCTCTCTCTCTCTCTCTCTCTCACATGTGACCGTAGCATTCTTTAAAGAATCGCCATGTATATAAACTGCTAAACAATATTACCAGACATATTTCTAAAAAGAAATAACGGATAGCAAAAGATTTCCAAATATATTAGTTTAAATTGTTTAATGGAAATAGATAGGAAACAAGTGTTTCAGTTAGACCTCTCTTATTATTCTTCTGTTGATTAAATCCACAAATGCTAACTTACTAATATCCGTTGAAAATGGTAAGAAGTCATTTCATGTATAAATAGCAAGCATTAAGAGTAATAGTAGCAGTGTAAATAGTGTACCTGCTTCCAAAATAATAATAATAATAATAATGATAATAATAATAATAATAATAATAATAATGATAATAATAATAATGATAATAATAATAATAATAATAATAATAATAATAATAATAATAATAATAATAATAATAATGGAATGATATCTGTGAAGCATAACAACACCAGGGATGCATGAACAACATCAAGGAACGGATGCTGTAAACAACACAAGATGGAAGTGTGCGGCAAAGCCTATATAAAAGGGGGTAGCTAGGAGAGCCTCATTGGATATTCCACTTGCTCTAACAGCAAAGCCTCGGTATATGTGCTGATCCAGAGAGAGAGAGAGAGAGAGAGAGAGAGAGAGAGAGAGAGAGAGAAGAGAGATGGGATTATGATTTCTATTGTGAGAGAGTTAATAGAAATGTTTACCTCAGTTAGAATGTGCTGATCCAGAGAGAGAGAGAGAGAGAGAGAGAGAGAGAGAGAGAGATGGGATTATGATTTCTATTGTGAGAGAATTAATAAAAATGTTTACCTCAGTTAGAATGTGCTTATCCAGAGAGAGAGAGAGAGAGAGAGAGAGAGAGAGAGAGAGATGGGATTATGTCTTCTATTGTGAGAGAGTTAATATAAATGTTTACCTCAGTTAACATGTGCTGATCCAGAGAGAGAGAGAGAGAGAGAGAGAGAGAGAGAGAGAGAGAGAGAGAGAGAGATGGGATTATGATTTCTATTGTGAGAGAGTTAATAAAAATGTTTACCTCAGTTAGAATGTGCTTATCCAGAGAGAGAGAGAGAGAGAGAGAGAGAGAGAGAGAGAGAGAGAGATGGGATTATGTCTTCTATTGTGAGAGAGTTAATGTAAATGTTTACCTCAGTTAACATGTGCTGATCCAGAGAGAGAGAGAGAGAGAGAGAGAGAGAGAGAGAGATTATGTGTTCTATTGTGAGAGAGTTAATATAAATGTTTACCTCGGTTAGATTCTGCGGATCCAGAGAGAGAGAGAGAGAGAGAGAGAGAGAGAGATGGGATTATGTGTTCTATTGTGAGAGAGTTAATATAAATGTTTACCTCAGTTAACATGTCCTGATCAAGAGAGAGAGAGAGAGAGAGAGAGAGAGAGAGAGAGAGAGATGGGATTATATGTTCTATTGTGAGAGAGTTAATATAAATGTTTACCTCAGTTAACATGTCCTGATCCAGAGAGAGAGAGAGAGAGAGAGAGATGGGATTATATATTCTATTGTGAGAGAGTTAATATAAATGTTTACCTCAGTTAACATGTCCTGATCCAGAGAGAGAGAGAGAGAGAGAGAGAGAGAGAGAGAGAGATGGGATTATATGTTCTATTGTGAGAGAGTTAATATAATGTTTACCTCAGTTAGAATGTGCTGATCCGGCTCTCTGGATCAGCACATTCTAACTGAGGTAAACATTATATTGCCTTATTGCCTTATTTTTTGTTTGGGTTCCCCCAGGTCCCTCAGTGTGAGGCACCTCGTATATCCACCAGAGAGTTGCTAATACATCTTCCAGTGTATTTTGCATCTTCCAGTCTTGGATGGTCTGGGATGCATCTTAGGTATTTATCGAGCTGATTTTTAAACGCATCTACGCTCACTCCTGATATGTTTCTTAGATGAGCTGGCAGCACATTAAATAGTCGCTGCATTATCGATGTTGGTGCGTTGTGGATTAATGTCCTGTGCGCCTTTCTCAGTTTACCTGGAATGCTTTTTGGCACTATTAATCTACCTCGGCTTGCTCTTTCTGATACTTTAAGCTCCATGATGTTTTCAGCAATTCCTTCTATTTGCTTCCATGCTTGTATTATCATGTAGCGTTCTCTTCTCCTTTCTAGACTGTATAGTTTTAAAAATTGCAGTCTTTCCCAGTAATCAAGGTCCTTAACTTCTTCTATTCTAGCAGTATAGGACCTTTGTACACTCTCTATTTGCGCAATATCCTTTTGGTAGTGTGGGTACCATATCACATTGCAGTACTCGAGTGTACTACGCACATAAGTTTTGTAAAGCATAATCATGTGTTCAGCTTTTCTTGTTTTAAAGTGTCTGAATAACATTCCCATTTTTGCTTTACATTTAGCCAACAGTGTTGCTATTTGGTCGTTGCATAACATATTCCTATTTAAAATTACACCAAGGTCTTTAATTGCTTCCTTGTTTGTGATTGTCTCATTATTAGGTCCCTTGTATGCATACACCATTCCTTCTCTGTTTCCATAATTTATTGATTCAAATTTATCGGAGTTAAATACCATCCTATTTATCTCTGCCCATTCATATATTTTGTTTAGATCTCTTTGTAGTGAGTTCCTATCTTCATCACAAGTAATTTCTCTACTTATTCTTGTGTCATCGGCGAAACTTCTCACTACGGAGTTTTCAACATCACAGTCTATGTCTGAGATCATAATAACAAATAGCAGTGCAGCTAATACCGTACCTTGGGGCACACCAGATATTACCTGGGCTTCATCTGATTTCTCGTCATTTGCAACCACTATCTGTTTTCTGTTTTGCAGGAATTCTTTTACCCATTTTCCTATCTTTCCCACAATATTATGCTTTCTCATTTTTTTCTCCAATACGTTATGGTCTACCTTGTCAAAGGCTTTTGCAAAATCTAGATAGATCACATCTGTGTCTTTTTCATATATCATATTATTGTATATGTTTTCATAGTGAGCTATCAGTTGGGTCTGTGTACTTTTTCCAGGTACGAAACCGTGTTGACCCATATTAAACAAATTATTTTTGACCAAATGGTTCATTATTTTCTTTTTTATTACCCTCTCATACACTTTCATAATATGTGATGTTAGACTAACAGGTCTATAATTGCTTGCCTCTAGTCTTGATCCACTTTTGAAGATAGGGGTTATATAAGCTAATTTATGTTTAACATATATCTCGCTCATATCTATACTCTGTCTTAGCAGTATTGCAAGTGGCTTCGCGATAGTGTTTGCAGTTTTTTTTAACAAAATCGCTGGAACTCCATCTGGTCCGGCTGCCGATCCATTTTTAATTTCGTTTATAGCCGTGACAATATCTGCTTCATTAATATCTATATCCGTTAGATATTCAACATTTTCTTCTCTCATTTCTGTTTCATTATTCTCATTCGCAATTCTTGGCGTGAACTCACTCTTATATTTTTCTGCTAATATGTTGCATATTTCCTTTTTTTCATTCGTTACCCGTCCTTCAATTCTTAGAGGGCCTATTTCTATTCTCCTTTTATTCATCTTTTTTGCATAGGAGTAAAGTACTTTGGGGTTTCTTTTTATATTTTGAAGTGTCCTTTCTTCTAAGTCCCTTTTTTCATTTTCTTTCGACTGTATAATCTTTTGTTCTGCATTTTCTATCTTACATTTTATTTCCCTCATTTTCCACACATTTTTTTCTTTTGCAAGATTTTTCTTCCACTTTTTAATTTTCTGAAATAAGATCCTTCTGTCTCTTGGTATGCACGTCTTTTGTTTATTGTTTTTTTTCGGTACATATTTTTCAACAATTTTCTCCAGTATTTTGTACAGTATATCCGTATTTACCTGTATATTATCACTTATAAATACATTTTTCCATTCTTTATCCAGTTCTTCATTTATTTCTGACCATTTTATATTCTTACTGTAAAAGTTATATTTTCCATATCCTTCCCAAAGTTTTGTGTCTTTATTAATTCTGTGATCACTTGCTTTGGAATGAACTATCAATTCTATGACATTGTGGTCTGAAATTCCCGTGTTATACACTATTATTTCTTTAACATAATTCACCTCATTCACAAATACTAGATCTAGGACATTTTCCTTTCTTGTTGGAATGTGGTTTATTTGTTGCATATTATGTTCTAATAGCATATCTTGAAGCTTTTCAAATTGCCTCTTATCTTCTGCGCTACTATTACTATCTTTTTTATATGTATACATACAACCACTTTCTTCTATCCGTTCTTTCCAATCCACGAAAGGAAAGTTAAAATCTCCGGATAGGAGTATATTCCAGTCTTTATGGTTTCTACATATACCATCTATTTTTTCTATTATTATGTCAAACTCCTTAGTGTTTGGGGGTCTGTAAACTACAATATTCATTAGTTTTTCAAATTCAAATTCTACCGCAATCAATTCACATTCTGTGTTGCTGTATTTTTCACATACTTTTCCTTGATTTATGTCTCTTCCATATATTGCGGTTCCCCCTTGATTCCTATTTTTTCTGTCTGATCTATAAGTTTGGAAACCCTTTATCTGGTCATCACTGCCAGTCTCTTGGGAATACCATGTTTCACTTATATTTAATATATCTATTTTTTCAATTTGGGTTAGTTCTTCTAAGAACTCTATTTTCCTTTTAGAGTTACTCGTGACTAAACCCTGTGCATTCATTACTATTATGGTTTGTGTTTCATCTCCATTATTTAATATTGGTAATAATATGGATTCTCCCATGCTTCCTTCCTGTTCTGATATGATGTTCTTTTCTTCATTTCCCGGAATTCTGCCATTAAAAAATCCAACTTTTCTATTATATTTGCTCTTTCGCCTTCATATTTATTTGTGTGTGTATACCTGCAACTGTCCCCATATCTGCACCAACCCCTGGCATTATAGATGCATTCTTTGTAGTTGGGTTCTACATGTGCCGGTTTAGGTTGAAAGGCCTCATATCTTGGGGCTCTTGGTTCAAAGCTCGGTATATACACGGCCTGCTTTTTTGTTTCTTTTTTTGTTTCTTTTTTGCTTTCATTTTTCTTTTCAGTTTGCTGAGTTTTCTTACTTTCATTCATGGTTGCAGGATGCATATATCGACATTTTTTGTTGTAAATGCATCCTTTTCCTTCTTTTAGGTTTTTGCATATTTTTGGATGGAGATCTCTGCATTCGTCTCCATATCCGTCTAAATACGCACATTTACCATATATTTCATAATTATGGCATATCTTTGGATGCTTGTAGTAGCATCTTTCGCCAAATCTGCAATTCCCTCTTTTCAGCATATTGCAGACTATATCCTTCTTTTCTATTTTTTCTTGTTCTTGCTCTTCCATAAAATTATGTAGGTCCGGGTAGAGTCTCTTGGGTCTATTATTTGTTTCCATCTGGTAATTTATTTCTTCATAAGTATGTTGTTGGATGGCATCATAGGTTATATCAATGATTTCTTCTGCATCCTTACACATATCCTGTTCATTGTTCTCTTCTTCTTCTTTTTCTTCTTCTTCTTCTTCTGTTTCTTCTTCTTCCTCTTCTTTATCTTCAACTATTTGCAGATTTAGTCTCGACTTAATTATATTTTCTATCCAGACTAAGCATGTTGAGCAGAATACCTTTGTGTCTTTATTTTTTATTTTTTGCTGTATTTCAGCACATGTGGGATGTGTTGGGACATGACAGGCATCACATTTTCTAATCAA
>NC_090740.1:121572604-121585104 GCF_036898095.1 Palaemon carinicauda | reverse complement strand
TTCTGGTGGTCGTGATTTCATACACCAATCCATGATCAACAATTCTGGTGGTCGTGATTTCATACACCAATCCATGATCAACTATTCTTGTGGCCCTGATGTCATACACCAAACCATGATCAACTAATCTGGTGGCCTTGATTTCATGCACCAATTCATGATCAACTATTCTGGTGGCCCTATTTTCATACACCAATACATGATCAACAATTCTGGTGGTCGTGATTTCATACACCATCCATGATCAACAATTCTGGTGGTCGTGATTTCATACACCATCCATGATCAACAATTCTGGTGGTCGTGATTTCAATCACCAATCCATGATCAACAATTCTGGGTGGTCGTGATTTCATACACCAATCCATGATCAACTATTCTCGTGGCCCTGATGTCATACACCAATCCAAGATCAACTATTCTGGTGGCCTTGATTTCATACACCAATCCATGATCAACTATTCTGGTGGCCCTAATTTCATGCACCAATCCATGATCAACTATTCTAGTGGCCATGATTTCAAACACCAATCCATGATCAAACTAATCTGGTGGCCCTGATTTCAAACACCAATCCATGATCAAAGTATTCTGATGGCCAAGATTTCATACACTAATCCATGATCAAATATTCTGGTGGCCTTGATTTCATGCACCAATTCATGATTAATTATTCTGGGGCCCCTGATTTCATTCACTAATCCAGGATCAACTGTTCTTGAGGCCTTGGTTTTATACAGCAATCCATGATCAACTTTTCTGGTGGCCTAGATTCCATGCACCAATCCATGATCAACTATTTTGGTCACCTTGATTTCATACACCAATCCATGGTCAACTATTCTAGTGGCCCTGATTTCATCTACACCAATCCAGGATCAACTATTCAGGTGGCCATGATTTCATACACCAATCCATGATCAACTATTCTGGTGGCCTTGATTTCATGCACCAATTAATGATCAACTATTCTAGTGGCCCTGATTTCATACACCAATCCATGATCAACTATTCTTCTTATTTGGTCTTTCATATCCTCTCCACGGACAGCATCAAACTGTATCCCTCATACTTATATCTCCCTCCTCCCCCCCCCCACCCCCGTTTTTCCATCTCTATCCCCTCCCCCCTCTCCTACCCATGCGACCCTCGTTCTCATGAAACATCGAACACTTGCGAATATGAATGTGAGAGAATACCTAATGAAATGGCTTCCCTGTTTGAATAACGTTGTTATTTCATATTCTACCGTTTGATAGAAATGGCCATTTGTTCTCCAGTTGACACAGTTATCTTTCCTTTTGAAAAAAGGCAATTTCAGAAACCCATCAATTCATCCTTAGGTAATGACACTGGGAAAGAGCTTTTATTTCGTTTATTATTTTGTGGGTGCCGTTGTTAGAAGCAGTTGGTGATCATTTTTGTCAACTAAACCCTCCTTCAGTTCTGTAATCCATTATGTGGTTATCTGGCATTTCAAAATTATTGTTTCATTGGTATATCTTGTAATTTTTAACTTATGATAGTACAGTTTTCTGTCTGCAGTATTAAGCAAGGTGTTGTATAATGAATTTTAATTTGTTTATGAACCTCTCACACAAGGAAGCTCAAATGATAGCATAATATGAAAAATAAAAAACTCATATAAATTCAAGTTAGGGTCATAATGAAATAAGAATTCAAGAGAGCTCTTATATGCAAATATTTCTTTAATTAAGACATAACATATATACGAAGAAATCTGTCGTTGATTCTTTGAATACAGTATCAATTTTATGAGAAAAAGATTAGGTGATCTTCGAAATTCTATTGAGTGAAGACTGATTTATCAAAAAATAATAACTTATTGGTACAAAGTACATAGGAATAAAGGAAGTAGTGAAAAATATTTGATAAATTACTATTTTATATAAATGTAGTAATATATATATATATATATATATATAATTGTGTAACCAACGAAAGTTTTTTAGAAAAAGCTTAGCTAAACATTTCTGTAAACGCTTTTGCATATTTTAGTATGAGCTAAATTATCCCAAAAAAAACAAGTTAATCACCAAAATATTCGTTGTCATCTCCCGATATCTACCTCATCGTTTGCTACTTTTTTTCTTTTTTTTTTTGAGGGGGGGGGGCCAAAATGCAATGTAGTATGAGGTAAACGATACGACATAATAAGGTCAATACGTGATCGGTATCTCTCTCTCTCTCTCTCTCTCTCTCTCTCTCTCTCTCTCTCTCTCTCTCTCTTCAATATAAACAAGAGAGCCTAATTGAAAACAAAAAGTGGGTTTGTATTATTATTATTATTATTATTATTATTATTATTATTATTATTATTATTATTATTATTATTGTTATTATTATTATTATTAACTAAGGCTACACCCTAGTCGGGAAAAGCAGAATGCTATAGGCCCAAGAGCCTCAGTAGGGAAAAATAGATCAGAGAGAAAAGGAAATAAATATACTTCAAGAGAAGTAATGAAACATTAAAATTAAAGGTTTCACAAAGTAACAATACTAGAATAAATCATTCTTACATAAATTACAAAAACTAAAAGAAAATAAGAGAAAGAAAAATATGATAAAATAATGCAGTAATTACTTTTCAAAATTATTTTGTGGAGGAAAAGACTATTTTCAATGTTTTCCACAGATGTTGTAGGTTTTTTTTATTATATTTGAGGGCGATATATCTGAGCTCAGTTTGCAGGAAAAATTGTGGATTATAAAGGAACACTTATTCTAATAAACGTTACTTAGAGTCGGGAAAAAAATTCTTGACAATTTATTCTGTTACGGAGATTTCATTTCTAGGAAGAGAAGCTTGCATAGGTAGCATTGTAAGAACGCCCCTCTCTCTCTCTCTCTCTCTCTCTCCTCTCTCTCCTCTCTCTCTCTCTCTCTCTCTCTCTCTCTCTCTCTCTCTCTCCACGAGAAGTCATCATCATTTCACATTTCTCCTATTGACGCAAAGGGCCTCGGTTAGATTCTGCCCAGTCGTCTCTATCGTGAGCTTTTAATTCAATATTCTATTTTTCATCTTCAGTGAAATATAGTTTCCAACACCTAATTTTAGAAGCGTATGTATACTGAGAGAGAGAGAGAGAGAGAGAGAGAGAGAGAGAGAGAGAGAGAGAGAGAGGAGAGAGAGAGAGAGAGAGAATGTATCCTATTGGTACATCCTTGCAGAATATAGCAAAAACAAAGTCTATTGCTATAACAACGGGGACATTGCTGAACTTCCTTTAACCTTATTTAGTCTATTTTTTTTTCATGTTTTGCAACCAATATATTCTCCTTTTTTTCTTTTTGAATATATGAGAATTATATTTTTAACACTACCAAGAATATGCCACTTCCCTCTTCAGAATATATCGTACACCTTGATGATTAAAAATATGCAAAACTAATAAAAAATCTTCCTTTGGTTTTAATTCTTTTATTTATTTACCTTAGTTTCAGTTAAACTTAAAGTAGCACTATAGAATTTTCGTTTTTCTTTCTTCAGTTAAGGTAACACTCTTGAAAAGAATTAAAATCAAATTCCTATTACATTAAAATACACAATTTTCCGTGTATTTATGATTAATAAAATAGCCCACAATTTATGAAAAAATATATTTATTGAGCTTTCTTAGGGACCATTTCCCTTCCTTTTCAGAATTTTTTATTTTCTGAAGAGGAAGGGAGATGGTCCCTTCAAAAGCTCAATAAATTTCACTTTTCATAAATTGTGGGTCATTTTCCTATTGTTTTACACCTGTAATAAAATGCTAAACATATTAGCAGGTTTCATCTACTTCTCATTTTACCATTTAGATATAAGAGATCCATGATTTCTAACCGCTACTGAGTGAAATTGGACAAAAGTTCCTAATTACGTACTTGTTAATTGAACGTCAAGAATTTATCACTTTTAGATATCATTGTAGATCACTACCTCTCCAAAGGCTTTGTAACACACAACTTAACTCCAAGACTGACTCATATAATTCAGAAAATCGAAGAAATATATAGCACCCATAGATTTAACAATAATAAGAAAAGGATGTTTTACCAAAGGTTTTCGTAATACCATGTTAAATCATACCTACCTAGGAAAATTTTATTTTTTAAAAATCAAAATTAGCTTTATAACCAAGACAGTAAAACACATGTTAAGTGAAACCAGCCTTTTCTATTTCCTCGAGGCAATAGTTTACTTCCAATTACCGTGAAATTGTAAAAGAGATATGTTCGTGTTTATAGATATTCTCATTCTATAACTGGAAACAGAACTTTTGGCCGTACTGTGTTCATAGACCTAATGAAACTGTCTTGTCTTCTTAAGAAATTTGAAATAAAACAGACCGAAAAAAAAGCATTTGAGAAGCAATTAACACCCAGTTTATGAAATCACACAATTTCTTTTATATTTAAGTCCATAGGTAAAGATACCTTGCCCATAGTGTACATCTTAAAGTTAACTACAATACAAAAAGCTACTATTTTCAATTACCTCTCAGTTTATGAAATCACTCAATTTTCTTTTATATATAAGCCCACACTGACAAAAACTTCCAATCAAAAAACGGTAAATGTTTGGCGACATATATTCCAGGAATTTTACTGTTTTAAAAAACGGATATATTGACGTAAAAGACTGATATATACGGTCCCCCTAACCAGTCAAAGGTAATAAGAAAGTAAGGTAAAATTACGGTCGCCTGTATTTTACTGAAATACGGCTGAGAGTTGTATATTTTTACGGATATTTTCCTATTAAAATTACAGTTTTTTTCTAACAGTGCATGGGTAAAGATAGCTTGCCTATATTGTACATCTCAAAGTTAACCACAAAATATGTATATCAACCAATGGTACAGAAACTCGCGTACGCAAGAGTCTCGCCTTCCATGCCGTCTCCTGGATAATATCTGGAACGCAAAAAAGCACGCACCTTCATTGGATGACGTCATTGCAAGGACCTTTCCTTTTGATCACCAATCATGGTAAAAAGTTACAATGGCAAAATTAATCACCTTTGCCACGTCTTTGATCTTTTGCATTACAAAATTTTTCACTCCGTTTCACATTAGGATAAGAGAACTTTCACCTGTAAACTGGAGTGAATCTCTCTCTCTCTCTCTCTCTCTCTCTCTCTCTCTCTCTCTCTCTCTCTCAAGTTGCGAAGTTATTTTTAGTGACCATAACAATCTAATTAAGTCTGAACCGAAGAACATCTAAAGATCTGAAGAACCTTTATTATTCCCTTGTTTTGTTTGTTCTTCTTTACTGATATTCATGGAATCCACTTGAATAGACATTCTAATTAGTAGAGGTGTTCATCCTCTCTCTCTCTCTCTCTCCTCTCTCTCTCTCTCTCTCCCTCCCTCTCTCTCTCTCTCTCTCTCTCTCTCTCTCTCTCTGCCTTTGTTTCTCTAATTTCTTCTTTTGATCCGTCATTTGCAGTAATTAATCCTTTCTTTCAAGTCTGGTTGTCAAAGAGAAAGGCTCGGGAAGTGGGCGAAAGAGGCAAAAAGGTTTGTCATCAAAGTCATCTCTCGTCTAGAGATAAGCCCGATGCCAAGCTTTCCATTTCCACGTTTTTGAGTTTTTCCTTTTTCCCATCCTCGCTATTTACTTGCTGTTTCTCTCTTTTTAAATAACCGAAGGCTCTTCCGCTGGGCACTGTGTCCCGGCAGACCTTTATAATATTTAAGAATCTCTTTAAGGAAAGAATAGAAATAAAGCTAAGGTGGAGAAAAACTCAAAGCATCCGCTTTCTCGATTGCGTTTGGAACTCATCGTACCACTGGCACATCGACGACCGGACAGAGCTTACAGACAAAGAGGACGGGGCAATTGGGCCCTAAAGACAGATTACCATAAGGAC
Organism: Palaemon carinicauda; assembly: GCF_036898095.1. Lineage (NCBI taxonomy): Eukaryota > Metazoa > Arthropoda > Malacostraca > Decapoda > Palaemonidae > Palaemon > Palaemon carinicauda. The sequence continues at coordinate 121,579,223 of NC_090740.1, read as the reverse complement.
TACAAAGGACGGCGGCCCGTTTGAAGTCGCTCCTACAGGACATAGTCAAAGTGTACGATGCTTCTCTGAAGGGTTCACTCTGTTTGACGTGGTTGGCATCCTCCCCTGTGTCGTTTGCTGGGAGGATTTATCATGTCATTTCTCTATATTCTGTTGGTTTATTTGAGGGTTAAATTGGAAACAGGCACGGTTGCCTTGCGTCGCTACATATGTTTATGCTCTCTCCTCTCTCTCTCTCTCTCCTCTCTCTCTCTCTCTCTCTCTCTCTCTCTCTCTCTCTTGCTTTACGTGGCTATATATGTTTATGCTCTCTCTCTCTCTCTCTCTCTCTCCTCTCTCTCTCTCTCTCTCTCTCCTCTCTCTCTCTCTCTCTCTCTTATAATCATGTTCGACAATCGTGTATGTAGCAAGGGCTTGTATTTCGATATATTTATCTCTCCTTGTGTAATAACAATACCTAACCCCCCCCCCCCCCCCGTCTCTCTCTCTCTCTCTCTCTCTCTCTCTCTCTCTCTCTCTCTCTCTTATAATCATATTCGACAATCGTTTATGTAACAAGGGCTTGTCTTTCAATAAATCTATCTCTCCTTATATAATAGCAATACTTAAAACTTTCTCTCTCTCTCTCTCTCTCTCTCTCTCTCTCTCCTCTCTCTCTCCTCTCTCTCCTCTCTCTCTCTCTCTCTTATAATCATGTTCAACAATAATGTATGTAGCAAGGGCTTGTCTTTCGATAAATTTATCTCTCCTTGTGTAATAACAATACCTAAACACCCCCCCCCCCTCTCTCTCTCTCTCTCTCTCTCTCTCTCTCTCTCTCTCCGTTATAATCATGTAAGACAATCGTTTATGTACCAAAGGATTCTCTTTCGATAAATTTTTCTCTCCTTTTATAATAACAATACTTAAAACTCTCTCTCTCTCTCTCTCTCTCTCTCTCTCTCTCTCTCTCTCTCTCTCTCTCTCTCTCTCTCTCTCTTATAATCAGGTTCGATAATCGTCTATGTAGAAATGGATTCTCTCTCGATAGATTTATCTCTCCTTGTGTAATTCTACGTCATTAAATATATATGTCCAGGTCAGTTTGTCCGTTCATCTATCTAAACTACAAAAGCAGGATTATTTTCAAAGGATTGGTAAAACAATCAATGAACAATAACGATAAAAAATAACAATAGAGAACAAAATACTCTTTCTTTATCAAAGGTAATATTACTTTATTCATATTCTCATACACCAATTGGAAGTTTCCCGTATTAATTATTATTATTATTATTATTATTATTATTATTATTATTATTATTATTATTATTATTATTATTATTACTTGCTGAGCTACAGCCCTAGTAGGAAAAGCAGGTTGCTATAATCCCAAGGGCCCCAACAGGGAAACCTAGCTCAATGAGGAAAGGATGCAAGGAAAATAAAATATTCTAAGAACAGTAACATTAAAATAAATATTTCCTATATAAACTATAAAACTACATATAGCAAGCACCTATGCAAGGAAAATCACGTCATCTATTTGAATATATATTTCCATATCTATCTATGTATTCAATGAGCTACTACTGTATATTCTATGTGGTAATATAACTTAGATTCTAATACCAGCTTTCATCCCTGTCCTCTCCGGATGTAAGTTGGTGAAATATATAAAATAAACATGTATGCATATCTATGTTCAATATATCCTGAAGATGAAGCTTCCTTTTCCCTTTTCAAACTTTCTCTCTCTCTCTCTCTCTCTCTCTCTCTCTCTCTCTCTCTCTCTCTCTCTCTCTCATGCGTATCGACTTACAATCTCATACTATAATCAGACGCGCATAATGGGAAAAGTATCTGAAACGCACAAGAACCTATCACAGTATTATTATTATCATTATTACTTGCTAAGTTACAATTGTAGTTGGAAAAGCAGGATTCCATAAGGCCAAGGGGCTCCAACTGGGAAAATATCTCAGTGAGGAAAGGAAACAAGAGGAAGGGAAAGAAGATATAATAGTGTGCTCGAGTGTACCCTCAAGCAAGAGAACTCTAACACAAGACAGTGGAAAACCATGGTACTGAGGCTATGACACTACCCATGGCTAGAAAACAATGATTTGATTTTGGAGTGTCCTTCTCCTAGAAGAGCTGCTTACCATAGCTAAAGAGTCTCTTCTACCCTTACCTAGAGGAAACTGGCCACTGAACAATGGGTGAAAAGGAATTGTTTGGTAATCTCAATGCTGTCAGGTGTATGAGGACAGAAGAGAATATGTAAAGAATATGCCAGATTATTCGGTGTATGTGTAGGCAAAGGGATAATGAACCGTAACAAGAGAGATGAATCCAATGTAGTACTGTCTGATCAGTCAAAGGACCTCATAAACTCTCTCGTGGTAGTATCTCAGCGAGTGACTGAAATGATATCGAAGATAAAAACAAAATATGGCGAGTATCTTGGTATATAGTTCTCTTGCTTGAGGGTACACTCTTCCTCTTGTTATATGATGTTTTAATCATTTATATATGAAAGATTCATTTGAACGCTGTTGCTGTTCTTGAAATATTTAATTCTAATTCCTAAATTACTTCTCTTGTAGTTTATTCCCATATCTCCTTTCCTCACTGGGCTATTTCCCTGTTGGAATCCTTGAGCTCATAGCATCCTCCTTTTCCAACTAGGGTTATAGCTTATCAAGTGATATGGATAATGATAAATACCAGTGATCAGCCGAGCTGAAAATGCCGTATACTAATCGTCTATACTTTCATGATCCGTTGAGTGTTACATGCGACGTCATCCCTCAGATTTTAAATAAGATAAAAGCAGAGAGAAAGAGGAATAAAAAAGTGGCAGTGAATAAAAGAGACCAGGTAGTGTTCAAAGAGATTAAAAGAGGGCCCGCATTTTTCCCGTTTGTTTTATGAGGATATGCTCATAAAAATGACACAGTCGAGGGCCTTTGAAGTTGTTTAAGCTGATAGGGGGGCTCGCTTTGACGTTCTTACCCTGAGAGGTCCGTTCATGAAGAAGGTTTCCAATTTTTTCTTCCAAAAGCGTTTGGTCGTTCTCGGCTTCTTTATTCTTCAGCTTGTCGATAAGCCCCGCCCACTTCGACCCGCGACGCTACGCTGATTGGTCGACGGCCTCACAGGTACAGAACGTGACGTGACGTGAGTGACTGCGTAACCTGCGCTGACATATGATCGGTTGCATGACCCACATAAAAGATATATGATTTAAAAAACATTGGTTTTGGGAAATATATTGTAAGTTCGATGGAAAATATATTATTAGATGAAGAGTAATCCCCTACTGTATAATATTGATCGATTACATGGCCCAGATAAAAGAGATTTGATTTAAAACATTGGTTTTGGGAAATATATTGTAAGTTCGATGGAAAATATATCATTAAATAAAAGAGAATCCCCTACTGTATAATTTTGCCCTGTTATATGGCCCAGATAAGGAGATTTGGTTTAAAAACATTGGTTTTGGGAAATATATTGTAAGTTCGATGGAAAATATATTATCATTAAATAAAGAGGAACCCCCTATTGTTTCATGAGTATTGAAACGAGTATATATGTAAAAATTTTCAGGAGAGAACATGGAATACATTATGAAGATAAATGAGTTATTACCTAAACTTCTCGAGGAAATAAAATGTGGAAAAACAATACAATGGTTGGATTAAGAATGGTACGAGTGTAGTTGACAAGAAAGCAGTTGGTGAGAATACTGATTGGCGAAAATGAAATCCCTTTAATGAAAAAAAGGAGAAAGATAAGCACATGAAAATAGAATTGGAAAGACGAACATACAATCTGTGTAATTGAAAGATACATAGATAGAAACATATAATGAACTCAGTCATGTAAGAAAATGTTAATTTATCCTGGAAGCATCAGAAAGAAGAAAAAATAAACATGAAAGGAAGCTAATTATGAATAATCCTCAACATATCTTCACTTATATTGCAATCTTGGAATTCATTTTTATTTTGGAAATTCAACTGAAGACACTCCCTTCTGTCTGTGTGTCCAATATATATTCATAAAGATTTTTGGTTTTATGATCATTTACTTCTTTAAAGAATATTGGTGGATATCCTGGTAGCCGTCAATCAAAAGAAAGCTGTGACATTACAGCTACTGTTCGTGAATAATGGTCTATCCATGACGTAGCTTAAAGGCTAGGGGCTAGACGCACCGTCAAAAAGCCCCTGTCCGGAGAGAAGCTCCGGGCAATCTGAACCAAGCAAGCAAGACGCCATCTATGAATCAAATCTGAAAGTCATGTAATTCTAAACGTTTTGATATCTCATATCACTTGCTTTGAAACTTGTTTGATACATTATCAATGTCTTCTCTTTATTTCGGCTTTTTCCTATTCAGAAGTTGCCTCAGAATATCATCTGTCTACATCTATTTCTATTCATTGAATCCTACTCACTCTGACTGTCCTCAAATCTTCTCTTGGTAAATCCACAAATTTCTCCTTGGGTCTTCCTCTCCTCCTTTTACCTGGTGGCTGTATGCTAATTTAACTTCTCCCTAAATTTCATTTTTTTTTTAGATAAGTGTGCTGATTCAGAACAGCATTTGAAACCATTTATCATTGTTTATTTTTCTATCTATTATTCTCATGTTTCCTATGCGGATGTCTATTGCAGTTCCTCATGAACACACAATTAATAATTTTGAGTTATTTTGAGCCTCATGAACTCATAAACCACAATGTGATTATTTCTTTTTCACAGATATTACTCAGAAAAATATGCTAATACTAAAGATTTCTCTAAAGATATTTGGTAATCCATTTGAAATATATTGAAGCATCTTGTTCTTGATTTTAGATCAAATGGTCTTCGGTTTTACTTTTAAGTAATTTAATTTATAAGGTTTTATAAAACAGATGATGCTTTCTTGTGTCTCGTAGAACAAGAAGGGGACTTTTTCCTAGTATAATCTTGCCTTATGTACGATTTCCTTTACTTGTTCATGCTGAAGTACTAATATGAACATCGATACATATGTTATTTTATAAATTAACTAATGAAATTGACGTTATAATATGGGTGAGTTCTTAAAAAAACTTCAATAAAACCACACCTCTGGATATATGAAGAATTTTAAAGTGGGAAATCTACTGAAATGTATATTGGAATCTGAGTTTTTGTTAGTCTTTTTTTTTAAATCACGAAAGCCTATAAGCAAAAAGCATGAAAGACAAAACACACACTCTCTCTCTCTCTCTCTCTCTCTCTCTCTCTCTCTCTCTCTCTATCTCTCTCTCTCTCTCTCTCTCTCTCTCTCTCCTCCTTAATCACTTCTCGTTTGTTTTAGAAGTTTTCAAGAGATGTGTTCGGTTTTCACAAGCTCGTTTAGTATCGGTGATATTGTTTAAAATTCGGCCATATCAGCATTCTATAGCTTCTCATCTTACAAGTTCGTTTCTCTCAAGTTTATCTTATACCCATAAATCTAACTCTCGAACATTGAGGTCAACTTTTTACAAATCGAAATTTAAGACTCGAACCTCGGTACCAAACTCTGAATGTTGAAGTATAATCTTGAACGCGTTTAACTCTCGAGGGAAAAAAGTTCAACAATCAAATGTTGTAGTTTAGGTCGTAAATGTTGAAGTCAGACTTCTCGAACAGTGAATTGAAGCTATTGAACATTGAAGTCAATGTCCTGGTAGTTGAAGGTAAATCTGAAATCATTTAAATATAACTATTATAGGATAAAATCAACTATTGAAATCTAGCTCTTTTGAAGTCCACCTGTTGAAGGTTGAAGTCAAACTGTTGAACGTTGAAGTTAATCACTCGAACGTTAAAGCCTAACCATAAAACGCTGAACTCTAATTTTGGAAGTTAGGAGTCTACTCTCGAATTTTAAACTCCAACTCGTGAATGTTGAAGTCAAACTTTCAATAGTTGAAGTCTAACCCTATAACATAGTAGTCACATTCTCAAACGTTGGAGTCTACTCTCGAACCTCTATAGAACGATGAAGTCAGATTCTTGAACTGTATGTCAAACTTTTGAACGTTGAAGTAAAACTCTCAAACGTTGAAGAAACCCTGGAATGGTGAGGTAAAAACTCTCGAACGTTGAAGTAGAACTCTTACCGTTAAAGTCAAACTCTCGAATCTTGAAGTAGAACTCTTGACCGTTAAACTTAAACTCTGGAATGTTAAAGTAGAACTCTTGACCGTTAAAATCAAACTCTCGAACGTTGAAGAAACCCTGGAACTCTTGACCGTTAAAATCAAACTCTCGAACGTTGAAGAAACCCTGGAACTCTTGACCGTTAAACTCAACTTCTCGAACGTTAAAGTAGAAACTTTTGACCGTTAAAATCAAACTATCAAACGTTGAAGAAACCCTGGAACGGTGAGGTAAAACTCTTGAACGTTGAAGTAGAACTCTTCACCGTTAAAGTCAAAACTCTCGAACGTTGAAGAAGAACTCTTGAACCGTTAAAATCAAACTATCAAACGTTGAAGAAACCCTGGAACGGTGAGGTAAAACTCCCGAACGTTTTAGTAGAATTCTTTACCGTTAAAGTTAAACTCACGAATCTTGAAGTAGAGCTCTTCAACCGTTAAAATCAAACT
>NC_090740.1:121539214-121554214 GCF_036898095.1 Palaemon carinicauda | reverse complement strand
TGAGTATTCAAACGAGTATATATGTAAAATTTTCAGGTGAGAACATGGAATACATTATGAAGATAAATGAGTTATTACCTAAGCTTCTCGAGGAAATAAAATGTGGAAAAACAATACAATGGTTGGATTAAGAATGGTACGAGTGTAGTTGACAAGAAATCAGTTGGTAAGAAGAGCGATTAGCGAAAATTAAATCACTTTGATAAAAAAAAGGAGAAAGATAAGCACATGAAAATAGAATTGGAAAGACAAACATACAATCTGTGTAATTGAAAGATACATAGATAGAAACATATAATGAACTCAGTCATGTAAGAAGATGTTAATTTATCCTGGAAGCATCAGAAAGAAAAAAAAATAAACATGAAAGGAAGCTAATGAATGAATAATCCTTAACACATCTTCACTTATATTGCAATCTTGGAATTCATTTTTATTCTGGAATTCAACTGAAGACACTCACTCCCTTCTGTCTGTGTGTCCAATATATATTCATAAAGATTTTTGGTTTTATGATAATTTACTTCGTTAAAGAATTTTGGTGGATAACTTTGTAGCCGTCAATCAAAAGAAAGCTGTGACATTACAGCTACTGTTCGTGAATAATGGTCTATCCATGACGTGGCTTAAAGGCTAGGGGCTAGACGCACCGTCAAAAAGCCCCTGTCCGGAGAGAAGCTCCGGGCAATCTGAGGCAAGCAAGCAAGACGCCATCTATAAATCAAATCTGAAAGTCATGTAATTCTAAACGTTTTGATATTCCATATCAGTTGCTTTGAAATTCGTTTAATACAGTATCAATGTCTTCTCTTTATTTCGGCTTCTATTCAGAGGTTGCCTTAGATATCATCTGTCTACATCTATTTCTATCCATTGAATCCTACTCACTCTAACTGTCCTCAAATCTTCTCTTAGTAAATCCACAAATTTCTTCTTGGGTCTTCCTCTCCTCATTTTACCTGGTGGCTATATACTTAATTAACTTCTCCCTAAATTCAATTTTTTTTTTTTTTTTTTTTTTTTTTTTTTAGAAAAGTGTGCTGATTCAATACAGCATTTTGAAACCATTTATCATTGTTTATTTTTTTATCTATTACTCTCATTTTTCCTATGCGGATGTCTATTGCTGTTCCTCCTGAACACATAATTAATCATTTGAATTATCTTTAGCCTCGTGAACTCATAAACCACAATGTGATTATTTTTCCGCAGATATTGCTCAGAAAAATATGCTAATACTAAAGATTTCTATAAAGATATTTGGTAATCCATTTGAAATATATTGAAGAATGTTGTTCTTGGTTTTAAATGAAATGGGTCTTCGGTTTCACTTTTAAGTAATTTTTTTTATGAAGTTTTATGAAATAGATGATGCTTTCTTGCGGTCTCGTAGAACAAGAAAAAGGACTTTTTCCTAGTAAAATCTTGCATAATGTGCGATTTCCTTTACTTGTTCATGCTGAAGTACTCATTTGAACATCGATTCATATGTAATTTTATAAATTAATGAATGAAATCGTCATTATAAAATGGGTGAGTTCATAAAAACTTCAATAAAACCACACCTCTGGATATATGAAGAATTTTTAAGCGGGGAATCTACTGAAATGTATATTGGAATATGAGTTTCTCTTAGTTTTTTTTTTAAATCACGAAAATCTAGAAGCAAAAGCATGAAAGACAAAACTCTCTCTCTCTCTCTCTCTCTCTCTCTCTCTCTCTCTCTCTCTCGTTTAGTATCGGTGATATTGTTTAAAATTCGGTCATATCAGCATTCTATAGCTTGTCATCTTACGCGTTCGTTTCTCTCAAGTTTATCTTATATCCATAAATCTAACTCTCGAACATTGAGGTCAACTTTTTACAAATCGAAATTTAAGACTCGAACCTCGGTACCAAACTCTGAATGTTGAAGTATAATCTTGAACGCGTCTAACTCTCGAAGGAAAATGTTCAACTATCAAATGTTGTAGTTTAGCTCGTAAATGTTAAAGTCAGACTCTCGAACAATGAATTCAAGCTATTGAACATTGAAATCAATGTCCTGATAGTTGAAGGTAAATCTGAAATCATTTAAATATAACTATTATATGATAAAATCAATCTATTGAAATCTAAGTCTTTCAAAGTCCACCGGTTGAATGTTGAAGTCAAACTCTTGAAACTTTGAAGTCAAACTCTTGAAACTTTGAAGTCAAACTCTTGAACGTTGAAGATAATCATTCAAGCGTTAAAGCCTAATCATAAAACGTTGAACTCGAATTTTAAACTCCAACTCGCGAATGTTGAAGTCAAACTTTCAATAGTTGAAGTTTAACCCTATAACATAGTAGTTAAATTCTCAAACCTTGGAGTCTAACTCTCGAAACTCAATGTCAAACTATCGAACGATAGAGCCAGATTCTTGAACTGTAAGTCAAACTTTTGAACATTGAAGTTAAACTCTCAAATGTTGATGTCAAACTCTCAAACGTTGAAGAAACCCTGGAATGGTGAGGTAAAACTCTCGAACGTTGAAGTAGAACTCTTTACCGTTAAAGTCAAATTCTCGAATCTTGAAGTAGAACTCTTGACCGTTAAACTCAACCTCTCGGACGTTAAAGTAGAACTCTTAACAGTTAAAATCAAACTATCAAACGTTGAAAAAACCCTGGAACGGTGAGTAAAACTCTTGAACGTTTTAGTAGAACTCTTCACCGTTAAAGTCAAACTCTTGAACGTTGAAGTAGAACTCTTGACCGTTAGACTCAAACTCCCAAACATTAAGGTAGAACTCTTGACCGTTAAAATCAAACTCTCGAACGTTGAAGTAGAACTCTTGACCGTTAAAATTAAACTATCAAACTTTGAAGAAACCCTGGAACGGTAAGGTAAAAGTCTTGAACGTTTTAGTAGAACTCTCCACCGTTAAAGTCAAACTCTCGAATCTTGAAGTAGAGCTCTCTACCGTTAAAGTCAAACTCTCGAATCTTGAAGTAGAGCTCTCCACCGTTAAAGTCAAACTCTCGAATCTTGAAGTAGAGCTCTCTACCGTTAGAGTCAAACTCTCAAATCTTGAAGTAGAGCTCTCCACCGTTAAAGTCAAACTCTCGAATCTTGAAGTAGAGCTCTCCACCGTTAAAGTCAAACTCTCAAATCTTGAAGTAGAGCTCTCCACCGTTAAAGTCAAACTCTCGAATCTTGAAGTAGAGCTCTCCACCGTTAAAGTCAAACTCTCGAATCTTGAAGTAGAGCTCTCCATCGTTAAAGTTAAACTCTCGAATCTTGAAGTAGAGCTCTTCGCCATTCAAGTTAAACTCTCGAAGGTTGAAATAAGACCCATGACTGTTAAAATCAAACTCTCGAACATTCAAGTCTAACTCCTGAACGTTAGCTAAGTTTCCTTACTGGAACATAGGATTCAGGAATGGATCTAGTATCTGATAATGGCAGGATCGTTTTGTGAAACACCGACAATTTTCCTTCCCTATTTTAATTTTAAAATTGATTATGTCTCATCCTTGTTACTTCGGAATTTGAAAATTATAAATCATTGGTACGTACTATCATGGAGCTTTCTCCCTCTCTCTCTCTCTCTCTCTCTCTCTCTCTCTCTCTCTCTCTCTCTCTCTCTCTCTACATACATATAGAGAATGTAAGTAGATTTTGATAACTATTTTCATTCTATAAAGATATTTCAGGACAATATTCTTATTTATTATTCATTATATGAAATACAAAAGAATTGAAGCATTTATTTGATAATAAATACTATGAAATTTCTTCAACTATATTCAGAATTATTGCCATGGATATTCATTCTATTGTACAGAAGCTCCCGACTTACAAATATTTTACTTACGAACATTCTACTTAACACCGTTCGACTTTACAAACAATCTACTCACAAACATTCGACTTACAAATCTTCTACTTACAAACATTCTACTTACAAACATTCTGCTTACAGATACTCTACCTACAAAAATTTTACTTTAAAAACATTCGACTTACGAACATTCGACTTAAAAATGTCCTACTTACAAACATTCTACTTCCAACATTCTACCTGCAAATATTCTACCTACAAACATTTTACTTACAAATATTCTACTCACAAACATTCGACATACAAATGATCTACTTACAAACATTCTACTTGTAAATATTCTACCTACAAACATTCTACTTACAAACATTCTACCTTCAAATAATCTACCAACAAATACTCTACTTACAAACATTCTACCTGTAAATATTCTACCTACAAACATTCTACTTACAAATATCCGACTCACAAACATTCAACTTACAAACATTCGGAGATATAAACACAACACCAACTGAAATTAACAGAGATAAGAAAAAGAAATCACTGTAATAAAACCATAATATATTGAATATAGTAAGTAAAGCGACATTCATAATGAACCGATAGCTATTTCATATGAAACCCAACTATTTGTTAACTTTTTTAGCTGGAAATCATAGGCATGGGATTCTGGGTAGGCCTACCCTAAGCCAAAATGTAACAAAATCCGAATTACAAACAGCTTCTTAAAACCTATTAAGTTTGTGAGTTAAGGGCCTACAGTTAAAAATTTGTCATAAAAAACGGTATAAATCCTCGCATAAATTTTGCCAGATATTTGCCGTTTTAAAAACGTTTATATTGACGCAAAGGAGTGATATTAACGTCACCAACACATGAAACACGGCTGAGAACAGTATATCTTTACGGAGAATTTCCGGTTAAAATCAGGGTTTTTTTTTTTTTTTTTTTTTAACAGTGTATTTTACAGCACATGTAATGAACGACAGATTCATACGCAATTTTAATCAGGGTTTGTTTAACAGTGTATTTTACAGCACATATAATGAACGACAGTATGTTACGCAATTTTAAGGCATGTATATCTAATATACCATTGAGAGTAACATTTATGAGATAACAGAGTGTCTTTTACTAGTGGTAAATGGAGATAATGTATTTCTTACAACCTTGCTATAGTAAAAAAGTATCGCCAATTTCTATAACAAACCTAAACAATAATCACTGAAATAATAAAATAGATCAGTAATTTTAGGTGAAACAGATTTATCTCCCTCAATAATGGTGGCATTGGTGTTCACAGTTAATGACATATGATTTACTGCTTCGTCTAGCTTTATCTAATCGTCGTGTTATTGATTGACACCTCTTTGAATTATTATTATTATTATTATTATTATTATTATTATTATTATTATTATTATTATTATTATTATCATTATCATAACTAGCTAAACTAGTTTATTTTGATTTTGTTAGTCTTCTTATAATATTTTACTTTTCCTTTTTTCCTTTCCTCACTGGGCTATTTTTCCTGTTGGATCCCCCGGGCTTATAGAATCCTGCTTCTTCTATTAGGGTTGTAGCCTAGCAAATAATAATAATAATAATAATAATAATAATAATAATAATAATAATAATAATAATAATAATACAACCCTAGTTGGAAAAGAAGTATGCTATAAGCCCAAGGGCTCCAACAGAGAAAAATAGCCTGGCGAAAAATGGAAACCAATACACCCTATGAAAAGTAATAAACAACAGTAACCACATTAGAAAAATCTTTCATAAACTATAAAAACTATTAGATTATAAATTTCTTTTCTTTAGGTTAATCACAAAAGAAACCATCGTTACTTAGTTCTTTTAAAAATATTCCAGCAATTAGAAGATAGTCTATAGTCCATTTCTTTTAGCAAGTCATATTTACATGGACTCGCAACGGTGCCCTTTAAGCTCGGAAAAGTTTCCTGATCGCTGATTGGTTGGACAAGATAATTCTAACCAATCAGGTAGCAGGAAACGTTTCCTGATCGCTGATTGGTTGGACAAGATCATTCTAACCAATCAGGTAGCAGGAAACGTTTCCTGATCGCTGATTGCTTGGACAAGATCATTCTAACCAATCAGCGATCACGAAACTTTTCCGAGCTAAAAGGGCACCGCTGCGAGTCGGTGCAAATATGACTCGCTAAAAGAAATAGACTTATAGTTGACATCTCTTCATGAAAGTTATTATCAATATTGATCTGGTAATCATAACAAGGCTATCGTAGTGAAAGACTTGCTATCAAAGGTAGTGACACACATATACGCAATCTCCCTGAACCTGAATGTCGAAAGATTGCATAATGTCCCTGATCAATCTCAAAGTCGAAGAGTGACACAGACTGATTAATTAGTTTCTGGCTTAAATACGTCGACAACGATATGACTAATCAACGCTCTGTCTGTATCAGGTTTATTCTTAATTGAGTATTGTAATTTTACGGACAATTTTAAGATTTCACAAATTTATTGTTGTAATGACGTAACAAGGTGATGTGTGAGTTTTTTCTTTTTATTATTTAAAGCTCCCAGCAGGGGTATATATATATATATATATATATATATATATATATATATATATATATATATATATATATATATATATATATATATATATATATATATATATATGTGAAGTCCTTGCCTTAAACTATCTACTAACTTCATGCAGATCAGCTAACCCGTTGGTTTGAAAATGTTTCTTCCAAATGGAACATGAACTTTAAACTCGAAAATATGGTAAAAAATTTATGAATTAACGGGAATAAAGTAATTTTATAAAGTATAAGTGAATCAATATTGTTACTACCTTCACGAAATATACTCTAGTCCTACTATGTGGAAATTATTTCACCATTTTAGAAACGCTATCAAATACGCAAAAGAAAAAAAAAATCATTTTGCATTTTCAATTGAAAGTTTAATAGTAATGACATCAGACAATCAAACAACGGTTTGATGTTATACTTGTGACGTTGTAAGTACAAGGGTAATATTCAAGAGTGAGACTTCGAGAAAATATACCATAAGCCTCATTGTGATATGCATATTGTAGACATATGGCCTGATTAGTATTTCTAAACTCAAAATGGACAACTCCAATATGATAGGATTTAACAGAACCTCTCCAGCTTCAACATAATAAGCTGAATCCTTTAAAGTTTACAATATTCACCTGAATCTCGTTATTTATTGCATCAGAATAAATCTGTCCAGTTTCCTAGCGTTTATCTCGGCTCCTAAGGGTCTTTTACACAGGGCAAGTAGAAAGACAAGTCAAGTGTGCCGGTAGCCTACTCTCATTTATGAAAGACCAGCATTTATGACAAGTGTTGTTTATCTACAATAAGTTACTTGAGAATGTAACCTCTCAGCTTTTGGTTATAAACAAGAAGAATATATTATGCACAATGCCTGTCCTACAACTAAGGAGGAGAAGATGATCAGATACTTGTTCAAACGGGTCAAGTAAATCACAATTACCTTGTTAGCATAGAGGGAGAGAAGCCTATTGGCCTGTAAATAGAATAGAGGGATATAAACACAGTGTTGATAGCTTGCAACTTGCCTAATTATGAGTTGTAAGTATATGTTTAAACACGGCAGGTAACTTGTAGCAAGTCCCTAGCACACTTGACTTGGCTTACAACATGTCCCATGTAAAAGAGCCTAAAAAGCCATCCAGTTTCTACATCCATCTGTGTATTCCTAGTTTCACAGTTAGCATTTACTTAGCTTTGGGTGCCTTGCATTAAGGGGCATATTATTTCTTAGTTTTATTCCATAAAACTCTTTTATTCTTCATTATTATATGGATAATGAAAAAAATGTTTAATGGAGACATGGATAAGCAATTTTTGTCATTTCAAAAAATATAAAAACAGTTTATTCTTACATTTGTACGCTTAGCCATGAGGTTCTTTACTGATGAAGAATAAGTTTCTAACTCTTACCCTTACTATTCTATCTTATTTCTCTTCCACATGTTTTGTTAAAGTTTTCATAGTTTATATATGAAATATTTGTTTTAATGTTGTTACTGTTCTTAAAATTTTTTATTTTTCCTTGTTTCGTTTCCTCGCTGGGCTATTTTCCCAGTTGGAGCCCCTGGTGTTATAGAATCCTACTTTGCCAACAAGGGTTGTAGCCTAGCAAGTAATAATAATAATAATAATAATAATAATAATAATAATAATAATAGTAATAATAATAATAATAAATATACTATCCTCTATCAGCACAGCATCACCCTCATACACCAGTCACTCTAAAGCCAATTCCAAATTCTTCTCCATATTCGACCGCTTTGCACTATCCATTACCTTTCTTTGGCCTCTTGCATCACCCCATTTATAAAGATAGCGGAGTTCCAGGGATGCATAACAGCTTCTTGTGTGAGCCCTAATTTCCAACCAAACCATATTCTTACCTACATGAATTCCATCATAAATATTATTAATAACCTATATTTTCCACAGCCAAGTCTAAGCCATTTACCCTGCATCTCTCTTAATAAGAATATTAATCTAGAACTTGTCCAGACACGTAAAATGGGATGTTTTTTTTTTTTTTTTATTATTATTATTATTCATATGCTTTAAATAAAAAAAATATTTTGTATAACCCCGCAAAAAGGGACGCTTTATTTCTTTACAAAAAGTGTTAACCTTAAAAAATAGTTTAGTGAATCTTTCATCATTTTGCACGTTCTGAAAAAAGATATTAGAAATTTCATTAAAATAAAGTTCTAATAGAATAAATGCATACTTGAGTTTAGTAAAGTGGCCGTATGGATAAAATTGTCATATACATAGGGAAATTAAACATAAGTGGAACAAAAATGAGAAATTCTAGGGTGTAAGTCAAACACACAACTAGGAGTGTAAATAATGGCCTTACTGGAAAGTCATTATTAGTTCTTCGAATTGATAATTATCGTTTAAATAATTGTAAACGTATGATAAAAAAATCATAGATTTTTGAGAGTAGGATAATTCAAAGAAACACGCATAATAAGAAATAGAAATTATTAAATAATACACTAGATTTATGTAAAGATTGCGCACTGTAGATGAAGCGTATTTTAATGGTAAAATTGGAAGATCAAATACAACACACAAAAACACACACACATACACACACCCACACACACACACACACACACATATATATATATATATATATATATATGTATATATATATATATATATATATATATATATATATATATATATATATATATATATATATATATATACATACTGTATATTTACATCTGTGTTTCACTTGTATATAGGCCATCTAATTCTTAAACACCCGTTTGGGTTGTTGTACATAATCCCTTGTATATTTAATTATGAATTCGTCACGATATATTTTTCCTAATTGATCATCACTTTTCGACCATTCAATAACATAGACTTGATAAATTAAATCATATGTTGTCAAAGACCTATGGACACTTTCTCTAATGACTATTGGTTCTCGAGAATAAAATTGTAATATACATTCAATTCATAATAGAGTAACGCCTTAGCTGTAAAATACTATAAAATATACAACAAACATTCTGAAATCTATCAAATGATTCGCCGGCGAAGAGAAACGCTCGGGCGTATCTTCCATTCGAGCGATTGAAACCTCACCTGTAAACATCCCATCAAGGCCCAGTAGTTGCTAGTTCAAAGAGGCTGTTACAAACAAGCCTTTGCCTAGAGTGCCAGCCAGCGTTGCAAGATGCGCGACATCAAAATGGAATCTCTTCGCTTCAGTGTCATTAATCATGAAAGGTTGTCACGTTTACTAGTCAGCAATTATGGGACACCTTGTGTTTGTGCAATGGTTCAGCAATTCGTTAGAGAGAGCTGACGCCGACGGTAGCCATAATTGGAAGCTCACAACTCGCTCACTCATTCTCTCTCTCTGTGTGTGTATGTCTCCTTTGTCAAGACTTGAAACTGCGAGGAGGTTTATACCGCCAACCTTTCATCTTTCCTGATAACAACTTGCTTTGATTTATTTTGACTGGGAGCTTTTGTTCAGTCATATTCATTCGCTCTCTCTCTCTCTCTCTCTCTCTCTCTCTCTCTCTCTCTCTCTCTCTCTCTCTCTCTCTCTCTCTTATACACACTTACGTATATATATATATATATATATATATGCATATATATATATATATATATATATATATATATATATATATATATATATATATATATATATATATATATATATATATATATATATATATAAAATACTGATATAGAAGCTTCTCAAGCCTCATATCGTAATGTTCAGTGCTTATTGAATTGTGTACTAAAATATGTAATTTTCTGGTCACTTTGATACTTTGATCATACAATCCATACCTTAGAATATTGCTCAGTTGTACAGTTGGCTTCAATAATTCCGGTACCCTGACGTCTCTTTAGCTTCACGTGAAGTGAACCGGAATTAATGAAGCCAACTCTACTAGTGATCAACATAAATTCTATGTTAATTGCCTCAACAACCTGTTTTACCATCATGGATCACTCTTTCATTAATATCATTTGAAGAAGAATCCTTCGTCACTAACATTCCTTTTGGAGAGACGATTGACCTGATTTTGAAGAGAAACTATAGGGACCCTTACACACCGACTCTGAACATCTCCGAGGAGACCACCGCATCCTCCTCGAAATATGTACCAGGATAGCCCCTTTCACCACACACAGGTACATACAGAAGGATGGTGTGGCGATGCCCCCGCCCTTTGGTGTTCTCTTCGCCAACTTCATCATGGGAGTTGTTGAAGAGAGGGTCTTCTTAGGCTTACATCGACCTGATGTATACATGAGGTATATTGACGACACCTTTGTCATAGTTCCTTCTTTTCAGGACATAGAGACTCTCTGTAGGACGCTTGAGGAGTGTAGTCCCCTTAGGTTCACTGTGGAGTAGAGCAACGATGGTCGATCACCCTTTCTAGATGTCTCTGAGTTCTTCAGGATACAACACACGTGTCTACACCAAGCCCACCAACCTTAGATTATGCCTCAACGGAAAAAGTGAATTTCCTGCCAGGTATAAGGCCTGTACAATTGAGGCTTATATCCACAGGGCCTTCACTCATTGCTCCTCCTGGGCCGACACATACAAAGAACTCGATCACGTCACCCAGGTCCTTGTGATTAATGGCTATTCAAACAAGCAAGTAAACTGCGAGGTCAACCGAGCACTGGAAACTTGGTACCAGGATGATAAACGAACTGAAGACACAACACCACTACCATCAACTTATACTACAAGGGGTATATGCATTAAGAATACCAGAAAGACGAAAATGCAGTGAGGGACATCGTCTGCAGCCACGTCTCCCCGTAGATGTAAACACCTAAATCAATTTTACGATCTACTACCAGACGGCTAAGACGAGGTCCCTCATCATGAGGATAAACCCAGCTCCACTGACTCAGGACTTCCTTAGACTGTCCAATGTGCTTTATTCCTACCTATGCCCTATTCCAGGATCCCCTGGACATTACATAGGAAAGACCACTATGCGACTGCCCTGTAAACTGTCCTGTCATATCCAACAAGGGGCAATAAGAGCTTATGCCCTTCAAGTGCACAGCCATAACATCATAAGTAAGTAGATTGTCAATAGTACTAAGATCATCGGCGGTCCTCCTGACAGTAAAAGACTTAGAATCCTTGAAACTCTCCTCATACAGTGAAAAAAAAACCATCCCTTAATATGATACAAGAGATGTTCCTCCTCCTCTCCTGCAGTAGGAGACACATCCAGGAATAATTACTGAACAAGACATTCCAAACCTAGACCACTATGATCAGAGGTCAAGCAGCTTGCTTAACACCGACTCCAGCCAGCAAGCGCTTCTATCAATCAGAGCCTAGCCATTGCAGAGCAAGATGGAGACTCACCACCTATGAATGAGAGGAAATTTAAGATTGGGTGAGAATCAGCTTCTTCTGGGGAGCGTCTCAGCCAATGAGAATTCAACGCCTCACGTACGCCATTACTTGCTCCGCCCATGGCGCTGGAGGCAGCCAATATAAATCTGGCACCTTTACCCACGAGCCAGTATTGTCATTCAAAAGTCCATTGAGAGTATCGTTTCACCCATTCTACTACGTCCTGAGAAAGAGGGATGACCCTCTCAAAAGGCGTCGCTGATAAGTGTTTTCTTACCTACATTGTGAACTTTGTATTAAGTACTCAACTTAGACTTATCGTGAATGTCACCCCCCAACTATGAAGAATTACTTTTCTTCAATTACTGGCAGAATGCAGTAATACAGAAAAGATTATCCGAGCTATGGAGAATATAGACTGCAAATTAATGCTACAAGGCAGCCATTGTTTTCAACCAAACATGCCTTAAAGAGGGCCTACTATCCCAAAAAACATCATCATCATTATTATTATTATTATTATTATTATTATTATTATTATTATTATTATTATTACAAGCTAAGCTATAGCCCTAATTTTAAAAACTAAGGTGATATAAACCAAAAGGCTTCAACAGGGAAAAATAGCCCAGTAAGGAAAGGAAACAAGGAAATAAGTAATTAAAAATAAAGTAATTGTCAATTTCACTCATCATCAGCACGTCTATCCCATACACAAATGCCATTACCCACCTTTACCTTTCACCCAACTTTGTGATTCTTGGACGTCTTTCTCTCCAACTTCAGATACTTATCTCTTTTAAACTATTCCCTTAACATACAATCACTCATCAAGTCTAAGTGAGGAAATATAGAATACAAAAACTGTGATTTATTCCTTCTGAGTATCTCAGTTTCTCAATTTCGATGTTGTTTATAGTTTATAGTTTATAGCTTATAGTTATAATGCTTTTCTCTTTCATTCTCATTTAACATTCACAGTTCAGTTCCAAGGGAGAGTATTAACCTATCAGTCTTTTAGCATAGGCTCTCTTTAGCTTCTATACTGTAGACTGTATAAGTCTCTTCATAATCTTTTTCATATGTTACTTCCCTTACTGCTCCATAAAGTTATGTTGCTCATTATTACCAATCTATTTTTTATCAGATTTAGCAAACATTAATAGGGAAACTTATACTTCAAATAGAGACTGGTCGTAAAAACTAAATTAAATTTAATCAAAACAACCGAGTAACTATGCCAATTGAAAATCTGTTCAGCTAAACGTTGAGAAACAATATGGACTTTGTTACTCAACTTTCCATTATTTCTACTTAATTGTGATATCTAAATTTCAGGTTAAATACGCACAGAATGCTGGCGCAACTATTAAGAATTCTAACAGGAATTCTTAGACCTAACTAGAAATAATTAAAGGGCATTCTTATCAAAGCTGAATTACGAAATTTAAGTTTCTTTAGGATCTTCATCAATATTTGACATTGAAATATCTACATAATTAACTTTCCTAATTGGATATACCACAAACAGTCAGTAAAGTTTTGTAATTATCTAAACTTGATCTAGCTTTAAATTAATATCATATGGAAAAATCAATGGAAATATGTTAAATAGAAACAAGAAAAACCTCTTTTTATTAGTTTTCCCAAAATGTATATGTTTAGTTCTTAGGGAAAAAATACCTTAAACGTGGTATTGCTATGTAAATTACATTATGGACATTATTAATGAAGAGGTAGATAAGAAATAACAACAGATAATGAAAGTGGAAAAAATTTTGTCTTTTGAATTTCCGCTCAAGATAAAAAAAAAAAAAAAAAAAAAGATGGGGATTCCCCTCTTGCTTGAGGGTACACTTAGGCACACTAGTCTATCTTCTTTCTCTTCTTCTTGTAATTTTTTTCAAGTTTTCCATACTTTATTTTTAAGAAATCTAATTTAGTTTTGTAACTGACCTTTAAAAACTTTATTTTGATCGTTCATTACTTCTCTTGTAGTTTATTTAGTTCCTTGTTTCCTCTCCTCAATGGGCTATTTTTCATGGGGGAGTCTTTGAGCTTTTAGCATCCTGCGTTTCCAACTAGGGTTGTAGCTTAGCTTGTAATAATAATAATAATAATAATAATAATAATAATAATAATAATAATAATAATAATAATAATAATAATAATAATAATGTTCATAAAAGGATAATAATAATAATAATGATAATAATAATAGTAGTAATAATAATAATAACAATAATAATAATAATAATAAATTTTTTTATTAAACTTAAACCCTTTACATGATATACACACAATAAGCAAATAACGTGACTCAAAAAAAAAAAATACATATTTTCTCTTTGATGATCCTTCGAGTATTACATTTCGTAAGTCATATATTCTTAAGATATAATATTGCTGCTTTATCATATTAATAAACTGTACCAACCGTGTGTCACACGATCGTATATAGTTCATTTTGTGCTTGTATCTTCGCTCTCCCCTTGCACTAAAAAGAACCTGAATGAAGATACAAGCACAA
The DNA here is from genome assembly GCF_036898095.1 of Palaemon carinicauda. Lineage (NCBI taxonomy): Eukaryota > Metazoa > Arthropoda > Malacostraca > Decapoda > Palaemonidae > Palaemon > Palaemon carinicauda. The sequence goes on along the minus strand of NC_090740.1, from coordinate 121,539,908 downwards.
AATGAACTATATACGATCGTGTGACACGCGGTTGGTACAAAACTAAAAACATACATGTCATGTTGTGGAGACATTCAAACAAAGCTGATCCGAAGAAAAAGATTCATTGAAAACTATAAATGATTTCATCAGTGACAATGGTGTTAACTTTATTTTTTTAATGTTCAAGATTGCCAATCGATTAGCAGTGTATGAATTTAGACTTTCTGTTTTCCTTTTCTAGTCAGAATAAGGGAAGAGTTTTACGTCAATATAAATCATCATAGATATTCGGTTAACACTATTCATATAAATAATGCCCGTGAAAATGAACCCATTTTATTGGTCCAATCTTCGCTAGATATTAAAGAGGAAGTATCTGGGTATATATGTGGATATATATATATATATATATATATATATATATATATATATATATATATATATATATATATATATATATATATATATATATATATATATATATATACAGCATGTATATATGTTTTACATATATATTCATATATATATATATATATATATATATATATATATATATATATATATATATATATATATATATATATATATATATATATATATATATGTATATATATATATATATATATATATATATATATGTATATATATATATATATATATATATATATATGTATATATATATATATATATATATATATATATATATATATAT
>NC_090740.1:121526714-121534214 GCF_036898095.1 Palaemon carinicauda | reverse complement strand
ATAATATGGATGATAGATATTATTAAAAAAGCAGGGAAGCCTGTGATGGAGCTGAGATTAACTGCTTTGAATATATGCTGACAATAATGCCGAGAAATAGATTATAATATTCATACAGACAGAACGAGCAAGATGCATATCAAAGCAGAAGCAGACAGAAGTACACGAGACAAAGGAAATTCGACATGAATTAAAAGTGAGAGAGAGAGAGAGAGAGAGAGAGAGAGAGAGAGAGAGAGATTACAGTAATGGCTTAGTGAAAAGGAGAATAAAAAGAGCCGGACCAACATACAGAAATTTCAAAGGTAGTAACGAAGGAAGTGAAGAATGGCATATGAAACAGACTTAGAGGTCAAGAGAATGACTTTACAGAGAAGAGGCAGAAGTTGGAGACGTCCCTTTCTGTCGGTCTTCTAGACAGGAGTGCGAGACTCGTTCAAGAAGTAGTACTGTTTCTACAACTTGACTATCCTTGTGAGCTAGGGATGGAAACTAGTAATATCAGCAACTTCACCATCCTTTTGAGCTAAGGATGGAAACTAGTAGTATCAGCAACCTGGCCGTCCTTGTGAGCCAGGGATGAAAACTAGTAGTATCAGCAACCTGGCCGTCCTTGTGAGCTAAGGATGAAAACTAGTAGTATCAGCAACCTGGCCGTCCTTGTGAGCCAGGGAGGAAAACTAGTAGTATCAGCAACCTGGCCGTCCTTGTGAGCTAAGGATGAAAACTAGTAGTATCTGCAACCTGGCCGCCCTTGTGAGCCAGGGATGAAAACTAGTAGTATCAGCAACCTGGCCGTCCTTGTGAGCTAAGGATGAAAACTAGTAGTATCAGCAACCTGGCCGTCCTTGTGAGCCAGGGAGGAAAACTAGTAGTATCAGCAACCTGGCCGTCCTTGTGAGCTAAGGATGAAAACTAGTAGTATCAGCAACCTGGCCGTCCTTGTGAGCCAGGGAGGAAAACTAGTAGTATCAGCAACCTGGCCGTCCTTGTGAGCTAAGGCTGAAAACTAGTAGTATCAGCAACCTGGCCGTCCTTGTGAGCCAGGGAGGAAAACTAGTAGTATCAGCAACCTGGCCGTCCTTGTGAGCTAAGGATGAAAACTAGTAGTATCAGCAACCTGGCCGTCCTTGTGAGCCAGGGAGGAAAACTAGTAGTATCAGCAACCTGGCCGTCCTTGTGAGCTAAGGCTGAAAACTAGTAGTATCAGCAACCTGGCCGTCCTTGTGAGCCAGGGAGGAAAACTAGTAGTATCAGCAACCTGGCCGTCCTTGTGAGCTAAGGATGAAAACTAGTAGTATCTGCAACCTGGCCGTCCTTGTGAGCTAGGGATGAAAACTAGTAGTATCTGCAACCTGACCATCCTTGTGAGCTTAGGATGGAAACTAGTAGTATCTGTAACCTGACCATCCTTGTGAGCTAGGGATGGAAACTAGTAGTATCTGCAACCTGACCGTCCTTGTAAGCTAGGTATTGGGGATTTAAGGGAAGTCTATAGGTCTACCTACTGAGTCATCAGCACCTAAAGCGTGACCTTCCCTTGTCATAGCTTCATTGTCGTGGTTTGGGCACTGATCCTTTGAATTTATGGTCAGTCTTTGGCACTTTCCTGTCTCTAGAGCATAGTCCTATCCCTTGCCTTCTCCATTCATGCTCGACTTTTAAAACCTTTATGTCTACTGTATAATCGAAAGATTAAATACTCAAAAGCGGGTAAGAATCTATAAATTATAGCAAAACAAGTACACGTGTGCCCGGACAATCTACACAGAAATGTCACCAGTTATGAGAGACCAGTCTTCTCCAACCTATCGTGTATTAGTGATTCAATGAAGTTAAGTGATTTTCACTGTATTCTATCTTTGAAAGGCGACGTTTAATGATAAGCACCTCTTCCCTGGCAAGGATTTGAACCTTAGCGCTAAGTTGAGATAAAGGCAAACTTCTTGGAGAATTTTTAAGTCCTTGTTTCTGCTACTGGTGGACTGACTTAAAGATATTCTTTAGATCTGATAATATCTTTATCAATATAAACAAAATTGAACCAAGTCCAAGGGCAAAAAGATTGGACTATGGTTTTTTCCTTGTGCATTCCCATGAGTTGGGGGAATATTTTAATTTGAATAATTCAGTCCAAGTATTGGGTTTTTAGTTCAACTGGTGATTTTGATTGGTCAAAAAAAAAAAAAAAAAAAAAATCCTCTTTCCAACTACGTCAACATCATTATATAGTTTACTAGGATGATTTTGACAAAACATATCTCTAAAATGTATTTTCGAGTTCTTTTTTAATATATCCATGCGGAATTCCAGTCCAGTTTATTTTCTGAATTTTCTTAATTACTCATGCATTTTACCGTTGCTTTGTTTCTATTTCTTCATTATTCAAACTTTTAACTCTCTAGCCATAACTTCAAAAAGATTCCGTTTTTTCTCTCTCTTATTAAATTTTCATAATTACTTCAAAACGTTTTTATTTCCTCCTTTGTAACGATATTTCAAAGCAGTCAACTTCAAAGCAATTGATCTTTTTTTTAAGCTCCTGTGATCCCGCTGTCCCTAAATGGGCAGGCAGCTAAACGACTAAAAGACAAAATGGCATCGAAATGGTAAAATGGCTTTTATTGCTATCACTCAAAGGATAAACGACCTCTCAATATATGGTGGAACTATATTTCCAACTCTATGTGTATAAAATACTCAACAGTGAGAGAAGACATTCTCTTGAATACTCCAAATCGTCAGAGGACTTCAGAATTGGAGATCTTGCTCTAAAATTTGGGGAGAAGATTGTCGAAGATGTAAAATAAGCCCTAGATAATTCATGCCTCGAGCATGGTTAATATAATGTCAGCAAACATAAATGAGAAACAGTAAGATATCCTAACAAATCATAACCATGAGTTAGACAAACTTATACAAACTCATCAAAATAAAAGTTCCATGGTTTGACTTTCTTCTTATACAAACTCATCAAAAATAAGAGTTCCATGGTTTGACTTTCTTCTTGTGCAAACTCATAAAAAAAAAGAGTTCCATGGTTTGACTTTCTTCTTATACAAACTCATCAAAAATAAAAGTTCCATGGTTTAACTTTCTTCTTATACAAACTCATCCAAAATGAAAGTTCCATGGTTTAACTTTCTTCTTATAGAAACTCATCAAAAATAAAAGTTCCATGGTTTAACTTTCTTCTTATACAAACTCATCAAAAATAAAAGTTCCATGGTTTGACTTTCTTCTTATACAAACTCATCAAAATAAAAGTTCCATGGTTTGACTTTCTTCTTGTGCAAACTCATCAAAAATAAAAGTTCCATGGTTTGAACACAATTCACGAAAGGTATTGGATATCTAATTCAGTGTCGATAATATAAAAAAGACAAAAATCTTTCGAAACGACTTATCAATTGTATGTAAACCTTCGAACCTTTGACAGAATCATACCCTGAATAGATTTGAATAGCTTAATATAGAAGTTGCCAACCATAATTCTATCCAAGGAGTCTTTTAGCAAATGAACTAATTTTTTATATATAGCTTCAGAGAGTGAAACGTACTGTGATTACGATTTACAGAAGAGGTGAATATCTTGTTTATAATCAAGTTCTATAAGAGTATTTGAAAGCTTATATACATATATATATATATATATATATATATATATATATATATATATATATATATATATATATATATATATATATATATATATATATTAAATTTACAAAGGATAAAATCGATACGAACCATAGAAATTCATGTATACTGTTAACAGCTCTTTCATACGAATGAAGACATATTATTATTATTATTATTATTATTATTATTATTATTATTATTATTATTATTATTATTATTATTATCCAAGCTACAACCCTAGCTGGAAAAACAAGATGCTATAAGCCCAAGGTCTCCAATAAGGAAAAATAGCCCAGTGAAAAAAGGAAATAAGGAAATAAATAAATGATGAGAATAAATTAACAATATATCATTCTAAAAACAGTTAGAGTCAAAACAGATATGTCCTATAAAAACTACTAACATCGTCAAAAACAGATATGTCATATATAAACTATAAAAAGACTCATGTCAGCCTGGTCAACATAAAAACACTTGCTCCAACTTTGAACTTTTGAAGTTCTACTGATTCAACTACCCGATTAGGAAGATCATTCCACAACTTGGTAACAGCTGGAATAAAACTTCTAGAATACTGTATAATATTGAACCTCATGATGGAGAAGGCCTGGCTATTAGAATTAAGAGAATAACAGGTGAATAGAGATCGTTTGCTGGACGAAATCTCCAAAGGCCATAATAAATCTATGCTTATAGGGTAATCATTTTATCAACTATTTCTACTTTTGGATCCGTCTATAAAACACGGCATCCGGGATTCTTTTTAAAATCCTTATTACAATAAATTAGGACATCTCGTCACTTTTAATCAAGCTCTCTTCGATATAAATAAGTTAAGTAAACAAAGAAAGCTTCTCCTTTATCAGTTATTTTCATAAACTTTAGACATCGGGATAATTTTCCTAGGGTGATGATTATCATTAATGGATTAATGAGACAGCTGGCTTATCTAGTCCTAATTAGACTTATAAAGACATGAAGGAGGAGGAGGAGGAGGGGGAGAAGGAGGATCATCATCATCATCATCATCATCATCCTTACTATTACCATCATCATCATCATCATCATCATCATCATCATCACCATTATTATTATTAATAGTATTATTATTATTATTATTATTATTATTATTTTCATCATCATCATTATTATTATTATTATCATTATTATTATTATTATTATTATTATTATTATTATTATTATTATTATTATTATTATAATGATTATTATTATTATCATTATTATTAATACTATTATTATTATTATTATTATTATTATTATTATTATTATTACTAGCCATAAAACAATTTGAATCGCTAAACCAGTCATGTGGTATGACTGAAAGGTAGAGAAATCCATAGATTTGGACACTCATGATAATCCAGTGATAAACAAAACAATAATCCGTTATAGATAAACTTAAGTTACATTAGAAGGAACATGCCAAATCGATATGTTTACTTTCCCTAGCGACGCAAAAGATAAAAGCAATGCAGCTGGGTCATAAGGCATGATGTAAACAGCCAAATTAAAGGACATGTTCACTTTCCCTAGCGACGCAAAAGATAAGAGCAATGCAGCTGGGTCATAAGGCATGATGTAAACAGCTAAATTAAAGGATATGTTCACTTTCCCTAGCGACGCAAAAGATAAGAGCAATGCAGCTGGGTCATAAGGCATGATGTAAACAGCCAAATTAAAGGATATGTCCACTTTCCCTAGCGACGTAAAAGATAAGAGCAATGCAGCTGGGTCATAAGGCAAAATGTAAACAGCCAAATTAAAGGATATGTTCACTTTCCTTAGCAACGCAAAAGATAAGAGCAATGTAGCTGGGTCATAAGACAAGATGTAAACAGCCAGATTAATGGATATGTTCAATTTCCCTAGTGACGCAAAAGATAAGAGCAATGTAGCTGGGTCATAAGGCAAGATGTAAACAGCTAAATTAAAGGATATGTTCACTTTCCCTAGCGACGCAAAAGATAGAGCAATGCAGCTGGGTCATAAGGCAAGATGTAAACAGCTAAATTAATGGATATGTTCACTTTCCCTGGAGACGCAAAAGATAAAAGCAATGTAGGTGGGTCATAAGGCAAGATATAAACAGCCAAATTAAAGGATATGTTCACTTTCCCTAGCGACGCAAAAGATAAGAGCAATGCAGCTGGGTCATAAGGCAAAATGTAAACAGCCAAATTAATGGATATGTTCACTTTTCCTAGCGACGCAAAAGATAAGAGCAATACAGCTGGGTCATAAGGCAAAATGTAAACAGCCAAATTAAAGGATATGTTCACTTTCCCTAGCGACGCAAAAGATAGAGCAATGCAGCTGGGTCATAAGGCAAGATGTAAACAGCTAAATTAATGGATATGCTCACTTTCCCTAGCGACGTAAAAGATAAGAGCAATGCAGCTGGGTCATAAGGCAAGATGTAAACAGCCAAATTAAAGGATATGTTCACTTTTCCTAGCGACGCAAAAGATAAGAGCAATGCAGCTGGGTCATAAGGCAAGATGTAAACAGCTAAATTAATGAATATGTTCACTTTCCCTAGAGACGCAAAAGATAAAAGCAATGTAGCTGGGTGATAAGGCAAGATATAAACAGCTAAATTAAAGGATATGTTCACTTTCCCTAGCGACGCAAATGATAAGAGCAATGCAGCTGGGTCATAAGGCAAAATCTAAACAGCCAAATTAATGGATATGTTCACTTTTCCTAGCGACGCAAAAGATAAGAGCAATGTAGCTGGGTCATAAGGCAAGATGTAAACAGCCAAATTAATGGATATGTTAACTTTCCCTAGCGACGCAAAAGATAAGAGCAATGTAGCTGGGTCATAAGGCAAGATGTAAACAGCCAAATTAAAGGATATGTTCACTTTCCCTAGCGACGCAAAAGATAAGAGCAATGTAGCTGGGTCATAAGGCAAAATGTAAACAGCCAAATTAATGGATATGTTCACTTTTCCTAGCGACGCAAAAGATAAGAGCAATGTAGCTGGGTCATAAGGCAAGATATAAACAGCCAAATTAAAGGATATGTTCACTTTCCCTAGCAACGCAAACGATAAGAGCAATGCAGCTGGGTCATAGGGCAAAATGTAAACAGCCAAATTAATGGATATGTTAACTTTTCCTAGCGACGCAAAAGATAAGAGCAATGTAGCTGGGTCATAAGGCAAGATGTAAACAGCCAAATTAATGGATATGTTAACTTTCCCTAGCGACGCAAAAGATAAGAGCAATGCAGCTGGGTCATAAGGCAAGATATAAACAGCAAATTAAAGCCATGTGACGTATTATGCTTATGAAGATATTCCACATCATATACTACTTACTCTAAATGATTACATCTGAATTTAAAAATTTCTGATGATTACACGAAATATTTTAGAAGCACTGAAGCTGGGTCATATGAAGATATAAACAGCCAAATTAAAGCCATGTGACTTAAGCTTATTAAGATATTCTTTATCATATACTATTCACTATATGTAAATGATTACATTTAGTATTCTGTTGATTACATAACCTATTTTAGAAGCAATGCATATGGGTTATAAGGAAAGATGTAAACAGTCAAATTAAAGCCATGTGATGTATCATGTTTATAATGATATTCTATATCATATACATCAAAATTCCAAATTTTCTGTTTGTTATATTAACTATTTTAGAAGCAATGCAGCTGGATCAGAGGGGAAGATGTAAACAGCCAAATTAAAGCCACGTGACGTATTATGCTTATAGAGATATTCTATACCATACACTATTCACTATATGTAAATGATTACATCTAGTATTCTCTTGATTACAAAAACTATTTTAGAAGCAATGCATCTGGGTTATA
>NC_090740.1:121514514-121517014 GCF_036898095.1 Palaemon carinicauda | reverse complement strand
GCAGGTTAATCAAAAGTCTCCCATTTTACTCTCATCAACAGTGAAAACCATTTCTCTTCTATGTGACTTTTAGATAACCGGTACTTACTCAAAACTGGGTAGGGAACACAAATCAAACGCCGAATGAATCAGACGTTCCCACAGTGTCCATACAATAGACATTCTATCTATCTATCTATCTAATATAACTAAACATGTTTGAGCCATTTCATCATTACGGTATCATCATTTTATATGCTTTATAACTTATAACACGGCTTTGTATTAATTCAAATATGATTATAGCCTTCTTCATATCATTAAGTTTGAATTCAATTAAAGCATTATCTAATTCATAAACCATAAAATTAACCATATATCAGCATTGTTTCGCATTAAAGAACAACACAAACTTCTTTTTCGATTCGCAAGGAACAATATTTCATGTTTATCTTGTTCTTTTTGTTATTACATCTCACTTCGCCCCCTTCTTTCGTTTCACACTCTCGGGCGCCCAAGTGGGAAAATGACACTGGAAAAGTGCAACCAGACATACAAATAAAAACAAAGACAGCGAAAAGGAAACAATTACAAGCCAGCTGTATGAATGAATAAACAAATATAAGAAAGGGTTAAAAGGATGTGCGCTTTTCCGTGAAGAGATCAAAGGATTCTTCACACCCTTTCCTCCAGCTCTTATCCTTTGCCCTCTTCCACCTTTGGTGTGAGCTTGCAACCATCCCAGAAGACACATTCTCTCTCTCTCTCTCTCTCTCTCTCTTCTCTCTCTCTCTCTCTCTCTCTCTCTCTCTCTCTCTCTCCTCATAACCCCAAGTCTGCTTCCCTTTCCTCCTCCGAAAACTTTCCACAGTTCCTCTGCTAAATCCTACGAGGACTCCGAAAATCCATCCTTCCCTCGGTCTCTCTCTCTCATGTATGTCATATCCGGGTCCTTTGCGGGAGGATGCTGGGAATTCTTGTCTGGTCCCAGGACCCCTCAAGGAGTGCTTTGATGCCTCAACAAACGTCAGGTGCGTCACTCGCAATGCCTGTGTCAAACCTATTATCCCCTTATAGATCTGTTCCTAAAGGATTCCTTCGCTCCAAACCATCCGCCATCTCAGCTACATCTGGCCTCAGTTTCGACGATCGTTTTCTATTATCTGTTTAGCTGGATAGATGCCATTGATCATTGTGGTATACGAAAGGATGGAATATATATATATATATATATATATATATATATATATATATATATATATATATATATATATATATATATATATATATATATTTATATACATATTTATATATATATATATATATATACACATATATATGTATATGTATATATATACACACACACATATATATATATATATATATATATATATATATATATATATATATATATATATATATATACACATATACATACATATATATATATATATATATATATATATATATATACATATATGGAAACATAAAGACGATGTAGACCATAAAAATAAACAAATAATCTCAAAGGAATGAAATTACAGACATATGTGTAGAAAGTAAAGTGATGTTAATAATAGGAATAAAGGAGCAATGAGACAAAAGCAATTTGGGGAAAAAACACTATAATGATATAGTGTAATACACCTGCTCCTAAACACAAGATGTGTAAGATAAAGTAAAAAATCAGCAGAAATATTGGTAGCTCTAGAGGTTTTGAAAACACATGTAAATATCTCTTGCTTGAGGGTACACTCGGGCACACACTATTGTATCTAATTTTTCTTCCTCTTGTTGTGGTAAAGTTTTTAATAGTTTATATAGGAAACATTTATTTTAATGTTGTTGCTGTTCTTAAAATATTTTATTTTTCCTTTTCCTTTCCTCACTGGGTTATTTTCCCTGTTGGGGCCCCTAGGCTTATAGTATCCTGCTTTTCCAACTAGGGATGTAGCTTACCAATTAATAATAATAATAATAATAATAATAATAATAATAATAATAATAATGTCGGTTTCTTGAATGAAAGCTGTTTATTGTATGAATAGTGGCTCCTTCAACTACCCTCCTACGATCAATATCTAAGTCTATATAGATTATATTGGTGTTATTGAAATCCATTCTATGATCAAGTTTAAAGTATGACTAGATACATAACTGTTCTGGACACCAATAGAGCAAATTCTTCTGTGTTCCTGCAAACGAATTCATATTGGCCTACCAGTTTTCCCAATGTAACTTTTATTCTGTGTTCCTTTCCCATTGACGTTTTAGGCTAGTTAACGCTTTATTTTACAAGTAATGTTTTGAAAAGTGCTATCATGATCTTTATTATGTTTCTATTCCAGTATTCCATTATTTTTATTTAATTATACATGTGACAGTTTTCAATACCAAAGATGCTATTTCGAATTAATAATCTTTGATTATTGGAAGTATTTATTTCATCTTCAGTCTTTGATCATTCATCCATTTAGGACTTAGCTATGTGTCATATAAAAATAGTCTAGATTTTACACGG
>NC_090740.1:121477014-121487014 GCF_036898095.1 Palaemon carinicauda | reverse complement strand
AAGCCCTCGTCTATTTATACGGTTCACCATCTTTAAATTCATTACCGTATTGCATCTATTTCTTTTAATAATTATCTACTTTATTTGAATTTTTCTTCACCTTGTCCTTCCTTCTTCTACATATTGTTTACATATCTTTACATTATCTTTACTGATTCTAATCGGGTAGTTGAATCAGTAGAACTTCAAAAGTTCAAAGCTGGACCAAATGTTTTTATGCTGACCATGCTGACATGAGTCTTTTTATGGTTTATATATGACATATCTGTTTTTGACGTTGTTAATAGTTTATGTAGGACATATCTGTTTTGACGCTGTTACTGTTTTTAGAATGATATACTGTTAATTTATTCTCATCATTTCTTTATTTCCTTATTTCCTTTCCTCACTGGGCTATTTTCCCTGTTGGAGCCCTTGGGCTTATAGCATCTTGCTTTTCCAACTAGGGTTGTAGCTTGGCTAGTAATAATAATAATAATAATAATAATAATAATGATAATAATAATAATATATTCTTTGGTCACTTTTCTCCATCCTTTATATCCTTCTTCCTCACATCATAATGTTATGATGCCAGAGAAGTTTCAAGGAAAACATAAACCAATAAGCATATCTTATACATCACCACCTTCTCAAAAGAATAATTCATCTTAGCGTGCATCTTCCCTTCGACATTTCCCTCTACCTCTTGCTTTGAAATCACAATCTCCTTCTCCTTTCTACTTATCTATTTACCTTTTTTTCCCTTATCCTTTCAACTACTAATATCTCGTAACCATCTTATTTCTATTATTCTTTTTTTTTCCTCATTATCGTTACATCCCATTCATTTTAGTAATCTCTCCTTTTTCCTAAATTCTAAATAATCTGTTTAACTTTTTCATTATTCCCTTTGCCTATAATTTATTTTCATCCTGAGTCTTTTTCCTACATTATCTTCCTTCCATACCTTATTTTCTCTCTCTCTCTCTCTCTCTCTCTCTCTCTCTCTCTCTCTCTCTCACACACACACAAATATACATACACACACAAACTGGAGTTGAAAAGATACATAACTTAATGTGGTAATTTCTATAAAAAACAAAATAGCAAATACACGGAACTGACTTCCAGCGAATGTAGTAAACAGTAGCATGGTAAACTAGTTCAATGATAAGTTAGAAAATGTCATAAAATATTTCTAAACGTTTAAACCAAATCGCTCTACCCAAGAGCAAATGGAGTCTACCCGGATGAACTAAAAAAGTCTTTGATTCATCTAAAATCCTTGTAGCTCCTTGTAACTCCTTCGTAAAATATGTTTCTCGTCATATTATCATCTACATTTCTTTCATTCATTTTATTTCTCCCTAATATTGTCTTCTCACAAAAGACTCTAGTCCTTCAGTTTTTCAGTTCCTCTTATTCATGCATTCTTCAAAAAGCCACAGTTCCCATAACCAACTCCTATTACTCGCCTTACTTAATACAACAAAATATATCTTCAACAATGAATTTAGTGGCATCCTACAAAAGACTCACATTAATTTTTATTCTTCTGACACATCTGCATATCTCAACTCTCCAATTATCTCACTTCTTCTTCCTCCTTATACTAGTACCTCACCCCTTCGCCAAACCATTTCTTCTACCTTAGTCTTTTTTTTTAAATACCATTTCCAACCATTCCCTCCTGTTTATTATCCTACTCACTACTTCAAAATGACCTTTCTTATCACCTCTTATCCTCCAATAGCCAACCACTCCCTTCAAGCTCTAAGCTACTCCTATCCTAAAACAATTTTCTGTCCCCTTTCTCCTAACCTTAAAAGACTCCCTTTCGCCTCTCTGTTACTCCCTTCCCTAAACAACCCTCTGATCCCCTTTCTCTCATCTTAAAACACTCCCTTTAACCCCTAAGCTACAGCCCTCTAAAAACAGCCATTTCTACCTTTTCCCTTAGCCTTAGAACACTCCATTTAACCTGTAAGTTACTTCCCTTCCCGAAAAAGACTTCACCACGCTTCTTTTCATCTTAAAGCAATCCTTTTAGCCTCTAAGCTACTCCCTAGCCAAAACAGCCCTCTGTCCCCTTTTCCTCTGACCTTAAAACATTAGCTTTAGCCAATAAGCTACTCCCCTTATCACACAGCTTTCCGGACCCTTTCTTCTCACCTTAAAACAGTCCCTTTAACCTGTAAGCTACTCCCCTCCCCAAAAAGCCTTCTGCCATGCTTCTTTTCCTTTCAAAGCACACTCTTTAGCCTCTAAGCTACTTCCTAAGTAAAACAGCCTCCTGCCCTCTTTTTCACCTTAAAAAAAACCCTTCAGCCTCTAAGCTACTACCTTCTACAAACATCCTTCTATCGCCCTTTTTTTATAGCTCTAGAACACTCCATTTACCTGTAAGCTGCTCCCCTCTCCAGACTTTGGTAACGCTTTGTTTAATCATAAAGCACTCATTTTAGCCTCTAAGCTACTCCCTTGCCATAACAGCATTCTGTACCGTTTCTTCTATCCTTAAAATACTTACTTCAGCCTTTAAACAGCTTCCTTCTCCAAACAGATTTCTGTTCCCTTTCTTCTCATCTTAAAACAGTCCCTTGAACCTTTGAATTACTCCCATCCCCAAACAGCCCTCTGTCACACTTCTTTTCATCTTGAAGCATTTCCTTTAGCCACTAAGCTACTCCCTTGCTAAAGCAGCCTTCTGTTTCCTTTCTTGTAACCTTAAAACAGTCCATTTAACCTGTAAGCTACTGCCCTCCCCAAACAACACTCTGTCCCCTTTCTTTTCATCGCAAAACAGTCCCTTTAACCTGTAAGCTACTCTCCTCCCCAGACAGCCTTTTGTCACGCATCTTTTCATCTCAAAGCACTTCCTCTATCCTCTAAGCTAATCCCTTGCCAAACCAGCCTTTTGTCACGCATCTTTTCACCTCAAAGCACTTCCTCTAGCCTCTAAGCTACTCCCTTGCCAAATCAACCTTTTATCACGCATCTTTTCATCTCAAAGCACTTCCTCGCGCCTCTAAGCTACTCCCTTGCTAAATCGTCCTTCTTTCCCCATTATTTTCACTTTTGAACACCCTCTTTTGCCTTTAAGCTACTCCCTTCTACAAACAGCCTTCTACCCCCTTTCATCTAACTTTAAATACTCCCTTTAACCTTTAATCTACGCCCTTCCCCAAACAGTCTTCTGTCCCCTTTCCTTCCAACTCAAAATACTCCCTTTAACCTCTAAGCAACTCCCTTTCTAAAGCTAACCTTTTATCCCCTACCTTCTCACCTTAAAACACCCCCTTAACATCTAAACTACCTCTTTCACCCCCCCCCCCCCCCGAAAAACCTTTGTACCTTTTTGTCCTCGCTTTGCTTCTCTCACTAAAATCCCCATCCTCCTGCCCCCTCTAAAACAACCTCTTGCTTTCCCCCTGGTCCAGTACAATCAACCTCCCCCGCATTATGTCTCTACTCCCCCTCCCCTGAATGACCTCCACCTTCTCCTCCAGCGTCTAGTAGGGCGCGAAAGGACCTCGGAGGGCAGTCTTTATCTGGAAGCATAATTATAGAATTTCAAAAATAGGCCGGTGGTTAGTCATGTAAACAGTTAATTCGCTGACATCAAAGAAATCTCGGTATGAATACATTAGTAGGATGGATGATAATCAGCCTTAATTACGGTTAATTATATGGCAATAAAAGAGAATTATTGCCTGCCATTGCAGAGAGAGAGAGAGAGAGAGAGAGAGAGAGAGAGAGAGAGAGAGAGAGAGAGAGAGAGAGAGACTGCATTACCATTTATAGTTTCAGTTGCGTGTTGGTTTTAATTGTTAATCGGTTGTATGTATGTATATATGTATATATATATATATATATATATATATATATATATATATATATATATATATACACATATACACAAATATATGTACACACATACACACACACACATATATATATATAGGTAGTAGGTTGGCCAGGGCACCAGCCGCCCGTTGAGATACTACCGCTAGAGAGTTAGGGGGTCCTTTGACTGGCCAGACAGTACCATATTGGATCCTTCTCTCTGGTTACGGTTCTTTCCCTTTGCCTACACAGACACCGAATAGTCAGGCCTATTCTTTACAGATTCTCCTCTGTCCTCATACACCTGACAACACTGAGATTACCAAACAATTCTTCTTCACCCAAGGGGTTCACTACGGCAATGCAATTGTTCAGTGGTTACTTTCTTCTTGGTAAGGGTAGAAGAGACTCTTTAGCTATGGTAAGCAGCTCTTCTAGGAGAAGGACACTCCAAAATCAAACCTTTGTTCTCTAGTCTTGGGTAGTGCTATAGCCTCTGTACCATGGTCTTCCACTGTCTTGGGTTAGAGTTCTCTTGCTTGAGGGTACACTCAGGCACACTGTTCTATCTATTTTCTCTTTCTCTTGTTTTGTTGAAGTTTTTACAGTTTATATAGGAAGTACTTATTTTAATGTTGTTACTATTCTTAAAATACTTTATTTTTCCTTGTTTCCTTTCCTTACTGAGCTATTTTCCCTGTTGGGGCCCCTGGGCTTATAGCATCCTGCTTTTCCAACTAGGGTTGTAGCTTAGCATTTAATAATAATAATAATAATAATATATATATATATATATATACATATATATATGTAAATATATATATATATATATATATATATATATATATATATATATATTTATATATATGTGTATATATATATATATATATATATATAAATATATATATATATATATATATATATATACATATATATACATATATATATATATATATATACATACATACATATATATATATATATATATATATATATATATATGTATATATACACATATAAATATATATATATATATATATATATATATATATATATATATATTTACATATATATATGTATATATATATATATATATATATATATATATATATACACATATACACAAATATATGTACACACATACACACACACACACACACATATATATATATATATATATATATATATATATATATACATATATATATATGTAAATATATATATATATATATATATATATATATATATATATATATTTATATATATGTGTATATATATATATATATATATATATATATATATATATATATATATATATATGTATATATATATATATGTGTGTGTGTGTGTGTGTTTGTGTATATATATATACATATACATACTGTGTAAATATATATATATATATATACATATATATATATATATATATATATATGTATACATATATACATATATATGTATATATATACATATATATATATATGTGTGTGTGTGTGTGAGTGTAATTGTGTTAAAACATAAATAAAGAGAGAGAGAGAGAGAGAGAGAGAGAGAGAGAGAGAGAGAGAGAGAGAGAGAGAGAGAGCATGATTGCCAATGTATTACGCTTACACGCAAGCCGTCTATTAGTAAATGTTTTTTTCTTAATTTCTTTCTCCTTTGACGGCTTCTACATTATATTCAAGCACTGCCGCCATTTTGCAGCTGCTTTAATGACTCTAATTGCTCCAGATCTTCAAACAGCAAAAGGAAAAATCTGTTTGGTAATCATTTCGGGTTTGTACTTTACGTTACTGTTAGGAATCATTTCGTTCGGTGAAATCACACGTAAAATATTTTTACAATTGTTACTTGTAAGTTAGACCAGATATTGGAGATGTAATTTACATGCTGTGTTTTATGTATCATTTATACAGGAACTCATTATCTTTGAGGGATACTTAAATTCCACCCCCCCCCCCCACCTCTCCTTTGTCGTTCAGCTATTGAGGGGTGTTTAGGCAAAATAATTTCTCAATAAGTGAAGAGGATCGGGTTTCGATATATTGAAGTATGGCAGATCAACACCGTAGATTTATCTAGCTCGGCACCTTTGTCCAGTCACTGCTCATAACACTAGTTCTTATCATCATCTTTGTTGGTCGTCCTCAACCTATGTTGAACCCTTTTAAGACTTACCTCTCTTGTTGGCTACCCATACAAAAGAGCTCATTTTGAGGTTACAATCCTATTTCTGTTCGACCTACCGGAGTCCTGATATTCTATCTTCCATTGTCTTCTTACCATTATGGAGAAGATACAGGAAGATGATAAAAAGGGAGTGGTTAAATTCTGTTTCTCCTACTGATCGCCATAGGTTGACAACGATAAATCTTAATGCTCAATAGTATCTTCGTTTTATAATTAAAAAGTTGGATGCCAACAAAAAATAAACATCGGATATTCAAGGTTTATTCAACCATATCATCTACTGAAGATCGTAACTTTAAAAGGTCTTAAACTTCCAGGGCTATAATTCGTGAAGGAAAGTAAAGGAAATGAATAGTTAATTATGGATAAACTATTCAATCAACAAATAATAACATTTCAACATGATGATAACTAAATTTGTAGAGTGAATGTAGTTTATCGGGACAGGGTGATATCTTTCTTATTACTATCCCAATCTTTTTTCCTTATGGGGAAGATGTGCTTTACTATGATACGATATACCATAATATGAAGTTATTTTATATTTTCTAAGTTCAGCCCAAGAAGGGGGTCCGGGGGCTTTCCCCCGCCTAGGGGTTGTGACCTGGGAACTACTGTACTAGGTTCGGTTAGGTTGGGTTTATGGGGTTTGTTTGATAGCAACAGTGGTTGGGGGTCGCAGGGGGGCGTTAGCCCCCCCCCCCCCCCCCCCCTTAGGTCATTAGGAAGGTAAGGACACGGCTTGTAGGTCAGGTTAGGGAGGGAAGTTTGGGTTAGTTGTTGTCCATTTTTCTCGGTGTGTCCCCATAAACTACAAAGGCTCCATATTTGTAATAGTTAGCTCTTAAATAAAGACAAATGCCGAACGTTGTTTTTATTTAATCAATTTGCGTTTATTTATCCATATATTGAAAATATAAAATTTCAATAAATAATATCTTAGTTAGAGATTTTTCCTCTTTCTAGCTTTTCATAATAATCTACATACAAAATAAACGAGATTTTTAGGAAATGGGGCATCAGATCATCTTGTTTCTAGTTTCTATTATTTTTTTTTTATTCATTTTCATTTCTAAAATATATGACTTTGAATTAGTGATGATCAAGGAACATTAGTAACTTTACCCAAACTTGTGAACCAAAGAATTTGTAATGAAACGTTCTTGATACTCTATGAAACAGCTATGGAAATACAAAGCCAAGAATCATAAATAAGAATTAAAATATTTGGTATCGTAGAGTAAATTTTCTATTTAACGAAAAAAGTCTTACTTGTGAACCAAAGATTTGGTAATGAAATGTTCTTAATACTTTATGAAACAGCTGTGGAAATACAGAACTAACAATCCTAAATAAAAATTGCAATATTTGGTACCGTTCAATAGATTTTTATTGAACGAAACATGTATTACAAGGTGTAAATATGATATTGCATGATAAAATGTGGGTACAATACCAACAGAACATATGCAACACGATATATGCTTGATATTACACTAAGCAGTTCCATGAGACTTTGTTCATACTGTATTTCTTCCTGTTTTCTTTTGTTTTAATCAGCTCATTATTTCTAAAGATCTTGCCTTATCATTCATAAAAGATCGTGGTGTTTAAATCATTATTTTATAGCTTCTTTATTGTTCCCTTAACCTGTAATTTATTTTTCTCCAGAGCTTTTCTCCTACATTATCTTCCTTTCATTCCTTGTCCAACAATCAACTCCCTTTACTGTCTTTAACTAAACCTATTTCAATCATCATTTACTCTCTCTCTCTCTCTCTCTCTCTCTCTCTCTCTCTCTCTCTCTCTCTCTCTCTCTCTCTCTCTCTCTCTCTCTCTCTCTCTCTCTCAAAATATTTGTTTCTCATCATAAATACTTTCTTCCGTACTTGATTGCTTTCTATATCTAAAGAAAAGTTTTCTGACGTGTACGTAGTATTGGTGATTTCTTATTACGTATAATAAAAATACCTTTGATTTCAGTGTCTTTGGTATAGAAATGTCCCTCTTCTTGAAATAATTTCATATTATTTACGGGATTTATGACCACACAATATATATGTCGTGAAATATTATTTTCATCTTAAGTAAGAATAACCAATATCAACTCCTTTATTCCACTGAGTAATTTCACATAAATACATAAAAGAAAAAGAGAAACTAGAAGGAATGTATTGCATACATAATAAGTGATTAATAGAAAAATATTGTATGCATCTAATAAACAGATTCAAAACAATATCCCTCTTAAAAACATGCAAACACGTACATTTACGAGTGCACACACGTACTTTACGAGTGCAAGCAGGCCCATTTACGAGTGCACACACGTACATTACGAGTGCAAACAGGCCCTTTTACAAGTGCACACACGTACTTTATGAGTACAAACAGGCCCATTTACGAGTGTACACACATACTCTACGAGTGCAAACAGGCACATTTACGAGTGCATACACATACTTTACGAGTGCACACATACACATTTACTAGTGCACACACTTACTTCACGGGTACATGCATGCACATTTACGAGTGTACACACATATTTACGAGTGCACACACGCACATTTACGAGTGCACATATGTATTTTACGAGTACACACGCGCACATTTACGAGTGCACACACGTACTTGCGAGTGCACAAACCTACTTTACAAGTGCAAACAGACACATTTACAAGTGCACACATGTACTTTACGAGTGCACCCACGTACATTTACGAGTGCACACAAGTACTTTACGAGTGCAAACAGGCCCATTTACGAGTGCACACACGTACTTGCGAGTGCACACACGCACATTTACGAGTGCATACACATACTTTACAAGTGCAAACAGGCACATTTACGACTACACACATGTACATTTACAAGTGCACACATGTACTTTACGAGTGCACACGCGTACATTTACGAGTGCACACACATACATTTACGAGTGCACACACGCAATTTTACGTGACATAAATTTTAACTGTTTTGTACTGGACGGCCATCACAATTTGCCGCAAATTTCAGTCTACACCATTGACAATTTCATCAAGTTTCAAATGACGTGAATTTTATTGGGGTGAATAATGAAAAAAGTTGGAGGTCTAACATTCTCTATTATATGAAACATGGTCCCAAAAAAGGAAGAGAAAAAAAATGAGAAAAGTTGCAGCAGAGAAAAAATATGCGTTAATAATAGAATTAATGAAATTAGAGATAAGTTAATAACTTAATAGCAGAAGTGATTTGGGGCATTGCAAATTTCTCCGTTAATTGGTGATTGATGAGTTTATGGAAAAAATGGTATCTTGCAAAGTATAAAAACTATATTATTCGATCCATAGACAACGCATACAATTATACATGCACACATATACAGTATGTACTGTTATATATATATATATATATATATATATATATATATATATATATATATATATATATATATATGTGTGTGTGTGTGTGTGTGTGTGTGTGTGTGTGTGTTTGGGTTTGTGGTTGTATATATGCATTTTTAGATATATGTGCATAGTTAAATATATATATATATATATATATATATATATATATATATATATATATATATATATACATATATATATATATATATATATATATATATATATATATATATATATATATATATATATATATATATATATATATATATATATATATATATATATATATATATGTATATATATATATATATATATATATATATATATAAATATATATATATATATATATATATATATATATATATATATATATATATACGTATCAATATTAGGAATAATGTTTGATCCCAACTTTTATAAACTGCAAAATACATTTTAGGATTTATCTCGTTAGACCACTGTCTTTTATGCCAGTGTATTTTAACAAACTTCTTAACCCATCAGGAGACCTAATTGGTATGTTATGATTTGAATTCAGCTTAATGAGTCATTATATGGAAAAAAAAAAATCGACACGATATCGTGAT
>NC_090740.1:121457014-121467014 GCF_036898095.1 Palaemon carinicauda | reverse complement strand
ACGCAAGGTTCTCAAGAACAAGTTTATTGATAGACAATAAATAGACAGGTTAACAACAATTATATATATATATATATATATATATATATATATATATATATATATATATATATATATATATATATATATATATATATATATATATATATATATATATATAAGAAGAGGATAACCCAAAACTTTAAGCATAAGTATGATAGTAAACAGAACTTGTTTATCTGAAAGAAAAAACATTAAATGCCACTTTTAAGATACCGAGGTATCAAAGTCATAAAAGTCTGTATTACAAATCAATCACATTAGCGTTAGAAACGCTCGGCACACATGTCTGCACTTATGCTAGGTTCACCTTCGGAAATGGAACAGTCTACGTGGGCAACTCAGTGCCCTCACTTAGTTTGTAGTACAGTATGTAACTACACACTCACCCTGGAATTAATCGTCCCAATTAAAACCACTGTTCCTCGCAGAGTTAAACAGTAGGGTTAACGACGCGACCCACTGCTACCACAGATCTCTTTAGTTCCTCTACTTGCTTCGCATAGTGGCAAAAGAACACTCTGGAAGACTTCCAGCCAGTGTATGAACGGAGATGTTCAAAATCCATACAATTAAAGAAATTTAAGGATGAGGCAACTTTCCTCGGATCGTGACCTGCGGGTGTACTGTCAGGATCCGCTCTGCGAATAAAATATGTGATTTTCGCTCTGAGTTGATTCAGAGATAAATTTGAGCCTAATGTTTCTCACCTGAATAGTTGACCACCTTTGAAGTCTGAAGTTCTATGAAGATAGACCTTTAGGCATTCTACTGGACATAGAGATGCATCTTCTTTCAGAGGGCAGATTCTCCAGGGACCCCACCTGTTGGTGGGTAACTCATTCTTGGCGAGAAACGTAGGATCCGGAAACAGGTTCAGTTCTCCCCCATCCAGGAACTGAACACGACCTGCCTCTCTCGAGAGGGCTACAATCTCACTAACCCTGGCCCCGGACGCGAGTGCAAATAGGAAAATAACTTTTTGTGTCAAATCCTTTAACGCACACTCCTCATTGCTCAACAGAGAAGCGAAATGAAGAACTTTGTCTAAAGACCATGAAATGGGCTTTGGAGGTGCTGAAGGTCTGAGCCTAGCGCAGGCTTTCAGAACTTTATTAAAGATCTCGTTACCTAGGTCGACCTGGAAGGCATATAGAATGGGTCTTGTCAAAGCAGACTTACACGCTGAAATCGTGTTAGCTGCCAACCCTTGACCATGGAGGTGGATGAAGAAAGATAAGCAGAAGTCTGTTGAGATCTCCTGCGGATTCTTCGCCTTGACAAAGGCCACCCATTTTCTCCAAGATGACTCATATTGCCTTCTGGTAGATTTGCACTTATATTCCTCTAGGAAGTCTATGCTGGCTTTCGAAATCCCGAAACGTTTTCTCACCGCTAGGGAGAGAAAATCATGAGCTGCAGGGTCCGGGTTTTCTGTAATGAAGCGCAGTCAGTCGACTTCTGGACTCGCTGGGTCAGAACTGGATCTGGTAGCGGTACAAACTTCAGCCGTAGTTCCAATGCCAGGGGGAACCACACGCTGTTCGGCCACTTGTGGGCCACTATTGCAGCTACCCCCTTGAAGGATCTCAGTTTGTTGAGGACCCTCAACAGAAGGTTGTGTGGAGGGAACAGATAAATCCTGGACCATCTGTTCCAGAGGGACATCGCGTCCACTGCTTCCGCTAAGGGGTCCTCGTACGGGGACACGTACAGGGGCAACTTCTTGTTGTCTTTCGTCGCAAAGAGGTCTATCTGCAGTTCTGGGACTTGATTCAGAATGAAGGAGAATGATCCTGCATCTAAGGACCATTCCGACTCTATCGGTGTGAACCTGGATAGAGCGTCCGCTGTCACATTGCGGACTCCTTGAAGGTGAACTGCCGAGAGGTACCACTTCTTCTTTTCCGCCAATCGGAAGATGGCCAACATCACCTGGTTGAGAGGTGGTGACCTCGATCCTTGTTGATTCAAGCATCTCACAACTACCTCACTGTCCATCACCAACCTTATGTGGATCGAGTGACGCGGGAACACTTTCTTTAAGGTAAGGAGTACTGCCATAGCTTCTAGAAAGTTTATGTGAATAGCTTGGACCAAGTCCCCTGGACTTTTTTCCGATGAGAGTGACCTCCCCATCCCTCCTTCAAGGTGTCTGAGTGAATCGTCACCGACGGGGGAGGTGGCTGAAGAAGAACCGACTTCTTTAGATGTCTGGCTTGGGACCAAGGCCTGAGAAGAGTACGTAGCCGAAGCGGAACTGGTCTTCTCAGATCTCTTCGCGCGTTTGATGCATAACTTCTCCAAACTCCGGTTGCATCCTTTAGCTGTGCTCTTAGCACTGGGTCTGTCACCGAAGCAAACTGGAGAGAGCCCAGTACCCTCTCCTGTTCGCGTCTTGATATCCTTTCGGAATCTAGAAGTCTCTTGACAGAACCCGCTATCTCCTTCCTTTTCTTCGCCGGGATGGAGAAACGGTGTGACATTAGGTCCCAGTGGATTCCCAGCCACTGGAACTTTTGAGATGGAGAAAGTCGAGACTTTTTTCTGTTGATCTTGAAGCCTAGGTACTCTAGGAACTGGATCACTTGACTGGAAGCTTGCAAGCATTCTGTCTCGGATGCTGCCCACACCAGCCAGTCGTCCAGGTAGGCTACTACCTGAATTCCCTTTAGGCGTAATTGTTTGAGAGCTACACTTGCAAGCTTCGTGAAAATCCTTGGGACTATATTTAGCCCGAATGGCATGGCTCTGAAGGCGTATAGTCTTCGTCGTAGCCTGAACCCTAGGTAGGGGGAGAGTCGACGGTTGATTGGAACGTGCCAATAGGCGTCTGACAAGTCTATAGAGATGGAATATGCCCTCTTGGGCAGTAAGGTCCTTATGTGTTGCAGTGTTAGCATCTTGAATTTGCAATTCACTATGAACTTGTTGAGTGGCGACAAGTCCAGAATGACTCTGAGCTTTTCCGAGTCTTTCTTGGGAACACAAAACAGCCTCCCTTGGAATTTGATGGACTTCACCCTTCGGATCACTTTTTTCTCCAACAGTTCTTGAACGTACTCCTCCAGAACGGGGGTGGAGTGTTGGAAAAACCGAGGGCACGGGGGTGGAGTGCTGTACCAGCTCCAGCCCAGTCCATTCTTGAGTAGGCTGTGGGCCCAGGGATCGAAGGTCCACCGATCCCGAAAATTCTGAAGTCTCCCTCCTACCGGCATCATCTCACTTGGACTGCCGTCCTGAGGTCTTGCCTCCCTGACCGCGACCACCCCTGAATCCCCTTCCCCTTGAGGGGCGCCTAGACGAACCTCTGGCTGCTCCTCTAGGCTTTGCTCAAAAGGAAGTAGACTGCCCTTCGAACGTTGGGGTGAATGCCGTGGACTGTGTCGACACAGCCTGGGGTACCCATTGAAATGTGGTCGGGGTTTGTGCCACCATCTGGGGCACTGAAGGCAATGGCAATTGCAGTTGCTGTTGCTGTCTAAGAGGCTTGGCTGGCCGAGACGGTAGCCTAGTCCTCATAGTCTTCCTCTTTGGTTGAGGACCCTCATCCGGGGAAGACTTTCTTTTGATAGCCAGGCCCCACTTCTGGAGAAGGTTTCTATTCTCCAAGGCGGCCTTATCAACAACTTCTTTGACCAAATCGGTAGGGAAAAGGTCTTTGCCCCAAATGTTGGAGGAGAATAGTTTCCTTGGCTCGTGCCTCACCGTAGCCGAGGTGAACACGAACTCCCTACAAGCTCTCCTCGCCTTGACGAAGCCATAAAGGTCCTTCGTCACTGTGGCCAGATAAGTCTTGGCCACTACCATGAACATTTCATGGACCTTGGGGTCACTTGCCATCGTCTCAAGAGTAGTCTGAAGAGACATTGAGGCAGCCAGTCTTTCTTTTGTCTTGAATTCTCTCCGCAAAAGAAAGTCAGACAGCTTAGGGAGGTCCTCGCCGAACTGACGTCCGGCAATATCAGCCTCCAACTTCCCAACTGAGAACGTAAGATGGACGTCCTTCCAGTCTTTGTGGTCCATAGGCTGGGCCAGCGACAAGGGTTTACACTCCTCCAAGGAGGGGCAAGGCTTGCCGGCCTCGACTGCTTTTAGTACAGCCGCAAACCCTTTCTGTAAAAAGGGGAAGGCTCTAGCAGGAGAGGACACAAAGGAAGGGAGATTCTTACTCAATGCAGCTACCTTCGAGTTTGAGAAGCCCCTCTCTTTCATCGAGGATGAAATCAAAGCTTGAGCCTTAGCATGGTCCATCACTATGACCTCCTTCGGCTCTGTCTCCTCCTTTGAAGCTGGTTCCTTCCTCAGCCGGACATAACAGTCCGGATATGACGCCTTGCTGGGCCAGAATTCCACCTCCTCTAGGGGAACTGAACCCAACTTATCCGAGATGACGATCTTTCCAGTCGTCATCGGCATGTGCTCAGCATACCTCCATGGGTTAGTATCTGAGCACAAGGGAAGGTCTTTCACATTGAGCTTTTTCTGGGGCCCATGTGATGCTGCAAGGCTCTGCATCCGCAGTTCCATTGCAGCCACCTTCTCCTGATTCTCCTTCTGCATTTGTTGGATCATTCCAACAATGGAGGAGAGGGCCTGTCCCAGCTCTACTGGGAGAGCGGCCGATGTTGAGGGAATAGGCTCCGGGATCTGAACCGGAGTAGCCGACACCTCGTCGACCTCTTCCTCTACAACGTCTGGGGCTTGAACTTCATCCTGGGCTTCTGCCAGGAGGTCTTCCTCCAGACGCTCGTCCACGTCAGACATCCTGTCATCCAACTGGATGTCTTGCATAGCGACCGCGACTTCAGCATCCACCTGGATCTGAACTTGGGGGATCTCCTCTTGAGGCTGGGGAATCACTGCATCAGCTGATGCCCTAGGGAAAAGATACGCCCTCATCTTCTCACTTAGAAGATAAGGTCCAGAGGTGTTCTTCTGGAAGCCCCTTACCCAGGTACGAAGCTTCTCCCTTGCTATATCCCTTGATTCCGCCGTCCTAGGGGAATCAAAGGCCTCAGTAATCAGGTTAGTGCACATGGTACATACCTGAGGGTCCCAATACTGGTGATCACCCTTGGAGACAGCGCATGCTGCGTGCCTCCTACAAAACTCATGTCCGCAGAGGTTCTTACTGCGGACGTTGCAGAAAACACTTCCCCACTTCGGAGTGTCCTTCTGTAAAGAGAAGAAATTTCCATGAGTATCAAGTGAACTATGTATCACTGGATATGCATAGTATAGCATAACAATTCAGAAAGGAAAGACACACACTTGTGTTTCCTTCACAACCAATTGTTGCAGCCTTCCAGATAATAAAATCGAATGGTTAATCTCTTCTAGAATAACCAATGCAAAGTTTCCAGAGGAAACAGGTGGAGCTCACACCTAAGCAATGATTTTAAAATCCTGGATAATAGACAAGAAAGAACTCACTTTCTTATCTGTAAGGCAACAGCAAAGGGCTGTGCAAAACAACACAAAAGTGTTAGAACACACAGTGCTGTACCAAAACTTATACTATAGTTTTCTTCTTACAGTATATGTTATACTGAAGAATACTGGTACAGTATAGAAGGTTATGTGCCGGCCGGCACTTGCCGGCCGGCACACACCATAACTAGCTTTAAAGTATACTACTTAACAGCTATAAGGTGGAAGAATGCTGGTTCAAATGCATGTGCCGGCCGGCAGTAACTGTCGGCCGGCAACAGCCAATGTCGGCCGGCAATGACTGCCGGCCGGCAACTACACAAGGTAGTACCCGGCTGCCGGCCACACTCTTGGCGACCGGCAGACAAGGGCTGACATTAGCCGGCCGGCAAAGGTACACAACCGATGCCAGCCAGCAGCAAAAGAACCAGAGGACTACGACTGCCCGGCTGCCGGCCTCATAGGCCGGCAGCCGGGTCGGGTACAGCACTAGAAGAAAACAGAATGGATGCCGGGATAAGAGCGTACACTACCTCCAAGCCCGGCAATCCGAAAGAGTGCATATAAGGAAGGGGAGAATCTAATTCAGGCTTCCTGACCAATGCCGTCTGGTTCTACAGGCAGGCATGGATGAGGGACCAAGGGAGGTCCGGGCAGCACTCAAAGCAGAAGACCCTTGCCGGCCGGCAGCTCTGCCGGCCGGCAAGGGATTGAGTCAATTCCACATCCTAACCTATCCTAGGTCCATATGTAGAATGACGTACAGTACTGTAATGGCTAGGCCATTACGGAGATAGAGGGGGAAGGGACAAAAGAGGGTCCTACCAACCTTGCTTTTAGTGAAGGATCACCCGCAGCCAAGAAAACTCATCTTAGCCTAACGGAGATCCAAGGAGGGAGGCCAGCAATACTTGCCAGCTCCCAGAGAACCAAAGCAAGGAAGGTGTTGCTACTCCCAGGGAAAGAATCTTATCCTCCCCCGAGAACAGCAACAAGGACTAGTCTGGTAGATCACAAAAGAAGGAATCATCTCGCACAGAAACCTTCGGTAGTGACCTAGGGAGGCTAAGCCTCCTATGTCTGTGTCAGGCCAGCGAGGGAGACTCTACCCCAAGCCAGACAAACACAGACTCAGACTAAAAACTCTGTTGTTCTGTCCTTCTCTGAAACCAGACTTACTGGAACAGGAAGGTACAGTAACACCCCAGTATAGTTTTATCGAAAGTTATTTCAGATAAACCACTTACGGATAAGCCCAAGGCTTAAACAGAGGGAAAGGGATTGCATACCTTCTCCGAAGAAAAGAAAGCAACCGGGGAGTATGAGAAAGTATACTAAGGCTCCATAAGCAACTTAGCCTAGGCACCAAGAGAATCGATTACCTAAATCACCGAAACTCACTCGTATACTATCCTGGAAATATTCAACATAATCTTAAATGTATAAAAAACAGCCTAAAGCTTCAATAAAATTTTAATACACTCGGAAAAACCAAAATCATGCATGAAGTACAAGGACCAAACGACTAGGCTACATGGCCTAGCGTAGGCCAGAATTGGCGAATACTTTGCCAAAATAATACTAAAGCACGAAAGGAAATCCTATGTAATACTAAATAGCTAAAATTTATTAAAGCAAAACAACCGGGAATGTCGCTCTGGCTAACTAAACTCATACCTAGCGAGCGACAGCGTCCATGACGCCTCCGGTAGGCTACGGCTCTTGTAACAAAGATTAATCCTATTAATCACTCAAAAATTTACCAAGAGCCTACATTTATACATAAAAGACATGGTACTCAACTTATCAGAGGCCGACGAAGTTGGAGAAGCCATAAAAAGCTGAATAAATCCAAGATTTGCGAGAAACACAGGAAAAAACACCGAGTTGTTAAGCTACTCAAAAAGGAATACAGATGGCGCCAGGATTGGCGCCAGGCACGCTTACGAAACGGGAGAATAGGGAGCCTTGGGAGCGGCTCCCCCTTTTTCTTTCCCGATTTCGTTTCTTGCCAATTGACCCCTCGATACGTAATCTCTGTTTGGGGTGCAGATTGCCATGTGGCGTGTCAAGAATACGTCCTCTGATATGTCGCGGTATCCCTTTCATGAGGGATATTCGCTCCAGGAGTTAGAATTCTGGTACCTTAAGGTAAATTCTCTGGGAATATCGCCGTAGTTGTAATATACCCTAGGAAGCTACCCTATAGGAACTTCCATCAGGACGACATGGCTTGAGCCCAAAAATATATGTATATATATGTGTGTGTATATATATACATATCATATATGCATACATATGCATTATATATATATATATATATATATATATATATATATATATATATATATGTATATATATATATATATATATATATGCACAGTATATATATACATATATGTATATATATGTATATATATATATATATACATATATATATATATATATATATATATATATACATATACAGTTTATATATATATATATATATATATATATATATATATATATATATATATATATATATATATATAAAGAGAGAGAGATATAGATAGATAGATAGATAGATAGATAGATAGATAGATAATTTACTTATTATTAATATAATTTAAACATAAGATTAAAAATAATCCGCAAATAGACAACTTTGACTTATTCTGCTTTTATGAAATACACCACACCTCCCACCTTTCACATCTCACCCATTGTCTGAACTCGGGTCACTCATTGTTCCCACTTTTAACCTTTTGTACTTTTAATTAGCCTAATTACATGTGGTTGAGGAAGGGCTGTTGGCGCTTAGAGCACACTGCCTAACACCCGTTACCTTGTGCTGTGCCCTACAGCATTTGTACGTTTCATGGTTCGCTTTTTTCTGTGAAATTCTGTTTAATTCTTGCTTGTGAATTCGTTTTCTGCCTGTGAATATTTTTCCTATTATGTTCAAAACTTCTTTGATGTATATATTTTCTTATTTGTGTGTGGTTTTTTGGGAGGGGATATTATAAATGTTATGGATTGATATAATTTGTATTTAATCCATTTTGATTTCTTTATTCGGATTCAACAAGGCTGGAAGTTATCACCGAATCCTAAAAAATATGAGGAAGTATAATCTTGCACTGCACGTATTTCACACATGCTCGTACACTGTAACGGTATTTTCCTTTTTATTGTATATCTCGCTCTACAACTCACTGTTAACAGAACCTGTTTAAGCCTAGGTTTTCATGAATTATATTGTTTGAATTTTTTTACATTCTTCTCTGGAACGTGTTGTATATATACTCGTTATCTGTTGAAATAAAAATACAATTTAACAGGTGGCTCACACATTAGTAACGACCAGAGGAAGCACCAGCTCCCTCTCGACTTCTCCATTACTGCTGTGTCTTACTTTTACAATGCTGACCACCGACCTTGACTCGACCTCGACACACACCGCCTTAATGAAACTGACACCCTTCATCAGCGATGAGGTGTTCACCTGGTTCCAGCCGGCCCAAGTCCAGTTTCGCATCAAGGGTGTGACTCACTCAAGCACCAAAGCAGACTATGTTCTTGCAGCGATCCCTGTGGACACTTTTCCAGAAATCTCTGATTGGATTTGCAAGCAAGGGGACACCCTAATAGTGTATGACGCCCTCAAAACATACCTCCTGGAGTAATACTCGCCATCGCCTGCCACCTGTTTATCCAATCTTTGTAAGCTCTCTTGACAACTATTGAGGAAACAAAAGGCTTTGCTCACCCTCAGGGAAATGACCAGTATCACTCGCCTACTACCTGACGTAGACGGCTCTCCTTGCAAGGTCAATTTACTTTATGCCCTTTTTGTACAACGCTTACCAGAACCTGTATGCGCTCCCATATACGATGTCGATATTGCGCCCACAAAGGACTTGATGACCAAAGTCGACGCCCTTCAACACCTTCAAGACCTCCATCAATGCCTCCACTCCTGACAAAGAGGACAACTATTCAACATCGATTGAAGCTGACGAGAATGCGGAAGGGCACAGATGCTGACCCCATGACGTGCCTGATCGGCGACAAGGCCGCCCACCACCCACCACTTGCTCACGACCCAACCTACAGCCTCTACAGCCACCTAATAACGCTCAATGGACACAGATATGCTACTACCACTCCAGATTCATGGTTGCTACGAAGAAATGTGCAAACGGTTGTCAGTGGCCAAAAAACGTGTAAGTAGATCATCGCTTGTGGTGGTGACCTCCCCTATCACTAATTGTTTCTTATTACATAATGCCTGTATGGGTGTGCAATTTTTGGTAGACACAGGTGCCTACCATTCCCTTCTGTTAAGGCCACTCTAGGAAACGGCATAGTCTGTCTAAGTCTGCCAACGTCTGCCTAGTAGCTTTCAATGGATCTGCGATACCCACCCACAGTAATGAGAATCTCACATTATCGTTTGGAAGAGCCAAATATCATTAAAAGTTTCTGTTACATTGCTAATCCTCGTTGTAGTTTTCCTCTCACATTTCCATCTCCTGGTTGATGT
>NC_090740.1:121449514-121452014 GCF_036898095.1 Palaemon carinicauda | reverse complement strand
ATATATATATATATATATATATATATATATATAAAGGAAGTTGCTAACTCCATCTCCATTTTAAAATTTTACAGGCCTCCCATGAATGGCAAAGGCAAAGGAGAATGACATTACCCTAGCTAGCAGGACAGTACTCTAGAGGCTGATTAAAAATACATATGAACAACGTCTAAGACCTCTCTCCACACAGGTCACGACCAGGAAGGGCCAGGCAATGTCTGCTGATGACTTAGTAAGTAGACCTATAGGCTCCCCCAAACTCACAGGGATAGTAAGGTTACAGACAATGCAAAAAATTATATAACTTGAGCGAGGATCGAACCACAGTACGGCAGAACGTCAGGCTCGGACGCTCCCAATGGGCTACCACAAGTATTTCTAATCTCATTGCGACCCACCACAGTCAACTTTCTATTTGATACATAATCCCCCGCTTATGTTTGGCCTTTCGTTAAGTATCGCCGATGTGCTAACGTCCCTGACTGGTAATCGCCAGACTAGGGTTCGAGTCCCGATCAAACTCGTTAGTTTCTTTGGTCGCTGCAACCTCACCATCCTTATGAGCTAAGGATGGGGGTTTTTGGGAGCCTATAGGTCTATCTGTTGAGTCATCAGCAACCAATGACTGGCCCTCCTTGGTCATAGCTTGGGAGAAGAGGGGTCTTAGGCGGTGATCATATGTATATATGATCAGTCTCTAGGCCATTATCCTGCTTGATAGGGCAATGTCACTTTCCCTTGCCTCTGCCATTCATGATCGGCCTTTAAAGCCTTTAAACTAGGCCAAATGCATGGTCGCTTATATGTTATTCTATGCATAATTGCCTCCTTTTCAACCTTCATCATGAATCTATATTGAATATATATAAAATCTATTTATTCTCTAATGTTCAAGCGATAAGTAAAAATCCATTGAAAAGATTAGTTTGAGGTTTTTCGTATATTTGCTACATAAAATCATTGTACCAACAGTACATCATCTGAGGAGCTCATGGATTCGTATGTTAGATAGCACTGGTTTTGAAATAAGTGCACCTGATCAAGAATTTAAAAGCTTTTCGAAGTGATGAAAAAGATTAATAACCGATGTATAGGGTCACCTATTATTCTGAGTAATAGTATGCCACTATTAATGTTACACTATCATGAGATAATTTTGAAAACAGACTATCCTCTCTCTCTCTCTCTCTCTCTCTCTCTCTCTCTCTCTCTCTCTCTCTCTCTCTCTCTCTCTCTCTCTCTCTCTCTCTCTCTATGAGAATATATTTGCAATCATATGTTAAGATACATTGACTTACTAGACTTTAGTTCTAGAAAAAAATGGTAAAGATAATTAGGACAATTGAAACTATTTGAATAGCAAGGAAAAATAACTGCTCTAATAATGATAATGATAATGATAATTGTGATGAAGATGATGATGATGATAATAATAATAATAATAATAATAATAATAATAATAATACCTTCTATTTAGAACAAATTCAACTAGGCAAGAAAACTACATTCCTTTGTCAAATGTACTTCTGTCCTGGTAGATCAAAATATCACCTCCACCCCACCCACCTCCAAAAAATTTACTGATACCAAGTATTACTGATATTGGTCCATAACAGATGGGAACCTTTTCAGCAATAGGGACGCGAATTAATGACTCCATCCAACCATTGAAAATGTTCTGGTGAAGGAAAACCAAAGAGAGAGAGAGAGAGAGAGAGAGAGAGAGAGAGAGAGAGAGAGAGAGAGAGAGAGAGAGAGTTACTCTTTGTGAGCTTTGCTAGGGTAAGGTTTTGACAAAGGGGTTAGGTTCAATATGAGACACGCAGGATTGTAAAGCTTTCTTTAATCAAATCATTATTAAAGACCGCTCATGAAGGCAGGGGCAAAGGCCAGTGACATTGCCTTATCGAGTAGGACAATGCCCTGGAGACTGACCATATACTGTATACATATGGTCAGCGCCCAAGCCCCCTCTCCACCCAAGCTAGGACCAAGGAGGGCTAGGCAAGGACTGCTGATGATTCAGCAGATAAAACTCCCATCCTTTACTCACAAGGATGGTGAGATTGCAGCGACCAAAGAAACTAATGACTTTGAGCGGGCCACAAACCCCAGAAGGGCGTTCACCAGTCAGGGACGTTACCACATCGGCCTGCACAACCATTAAGGGGTTTCGAAGACTAATGCTCTTTGGGCAATTAATCATATATCACAATCAGGACAACGTATTTAGTAACATAAAACGAGTTCGCTGAGAAAAGCAATTTATCACATTTAGTTCTGAAATCTGATATGACATTTTCGACAGAAAATTTAATCGCTTCTATAGAACTTTAGTGATTGCTTGAAAGAAAGCTGGTTATTCATTCAAGCTACACTCATAGAATATCAATTAATAAACTCTCTTATCATTTACTTAATGTTTCGATTTTAATTAGCTAGAAGAACAAATTATTAAATGTAGCTTTCATGGATGTCATATGTCTTGTTTTTACTGTAG
>NC_090740.1:121442014-121444514 GCF_036898095.1 Palaemon carinicauda | reverse complement strand
ATTTGCAGATGACATTTCTCTATATAGTGAATCATGGGAGGAGAAACAAAGATGATAGAAAATATGAAAAGAGAAAGTAGAAATGTAGGACTGCAAACGAATATGAGTAAAACGAAGATAATGTTAAATGAAAATGCAGAGAGCCAACAAATAAGAGTTATGGACGAACCTCTACAAATAGTTAATGAATATAGGTACACAGGACAGATAGTAAGTGTTTCCGAAGGACATGAGACAGAAATGAAAATAGGGATAAGCCTGGGTTGAAGTGCTTTTAGTAAACAAAATGAAATTATGAAAAGAAAAATTCCACTTTCTCTAAATAAAAAAGTATTTAGTCCGATGGTCCTACCAGTATTAACGTATGGATCAGAAACTTAGAGCCTTACTAAAGCCTTAGGATATAAGATAGTTAAAAACTAGATTGTAGAATTTCCTAAAAAAAGACAATTTTAAAGTAATACAATTTTTTTATAAAAAAAAAAGAACATAGAAAATGGACATGGAGAACCCCAATTGGAAAAACGAAAAACTATATGAATTTTGTTCTCAATGAAATAGTTAATTTAGTTAAAGATGTATCATTGTCAAATAAGTTAAGGTCAAACGACCATAGAGCAGTAAGAATGTCTATATCTAAGGAAAGAAAGAGGAAAATTAGGAAAAAAATACACTCTCCTGTTATAAAAGGAAAATCTGATGAGTTTAGTTTAGCAATACAAAATAGGTACTCCCCAGCTACATGATGAAATGGAAGTAAAGAAAAAACACACACACACCAGAAGACTAATAAAACAAAAAAAAAACAAGTAAATTGTAAATGAGGAAGTTGCATCAAATTGATGAAAAGAAGACATGGAACAGGGCACCAAGGATGGCGATGGAGATGGAAATGGTATGCGAAAAAAAAATGCATAGGATTTCTTTGATAATAATTCGACTGTGGTGATATGAGAAATAACGTTGTTAATAGAAATATTGAAACATCTGAGCCAGTGCCAAACGTAACATCGAAGTAGTAAAGAAATCATTAGAAGACATGAAAAAGGAGCAAAGCAGATGGAAAAGATTCCATAACAACTGATTTAAAAAATAGATGGGGGAAATTTTATAGTAATTAGTAAAATTGGCTGAACTTTACACAAATTTTGGCAAGAGCGCTCTATACCTACAGCTCGGAAACAAAAAAAAACTTTATTATTATATTAATTCACAAAAGAGGAGACACAAAAACTCTAAAAAAAATCGCCTGTTAAGTTTACTCTTAGTAAAATATTTACGATGATCATATTAGGCACAATAGAAAGACAGTAAGACTTTATTCAACCAATAAAGCCTTGAGGCTTTAGAAGTGGAGTACTCAACAACCAACCATATCTATGGATACAAGAGTAAATTAAGTAGAGGATATTCTAACATGTATGCAAATAAAAGGGACATGGGTAGGATATATAATGAGAAGGATAGGTAATAGATGGGCAAAGAACAATAACAGAATGGGTCCTTAGAAATTGCGAACGAAACGTGGGAAGGAAGAAAACAAGATGGAATTATGAGCCAAGAAAATTTGTGGGTAAAGACGCGTGCGGAGGTACAAATCATAATCATCTCCGCCTATGTCTATTAGAGCAAAGAGATTCAAATGGGGAAATGAATATTATATTTATTTGCGTGAACATGTGTTTGTGCGTGTCGTTTATATATATATATATATATATACATATATATATATATATATATACATATATAAAGAGAGAGAGAGAGAGAGAGAGAGAGAGAGAGAGTACATAAAGAAAGATATACATAAATATATATACATATATATATATATATATATATATGTATATCTATCTATCTATATATATATATATATATATACATATATGTATATCTATATAAATATATATATATATATATATATATATTTATATATATATATAAATATATATATATATATATATATACGTGAACATGTGTGTGTCTTCCGGTGTTAGTATGTGCAGTCATTAATAAAAGAGGAATGTTACCAGCTACAAACGGAAGAAAGCAAGAAACAAGGACGATAAATTCAGAGAACTAAGAGAGTTTTATTACTGTTTTCCTCCCGATAATACATAAACAAATAAACAATATTATAAGTAGCCTACAGTACATACACATATACATATGGAGAGCTTTGCTGACAGATACAAACTCTAATATCTTTGTAGTATTTTAGGACACGAACTCTTACCCACACAAGCACTAGAATCATGAGAGAGAGAGAGAGAGAGAGAGAGAGAGAGAGAGAGAGGAGTTTACTGATTTCCTCCCGACAGTACATTAACAATATTATGAAAAGTAGTCTACAGTACGAACGCACATACATATGTACATATTTGCTGACAGACACAAACTCATCTTTGAAGTAATCAGGACACGAACAGTTACCCACACAAACGCAAGAATCACGAGAGAGAGAGAGAGAGAGAGAGAGAGAGAGAGAGAGAGAGGGGGGGGG
>NC_090740.1:121437014-121439514 GCF_036898095.1 Palaemon carinicauda | reverse complement strand
AGTCACGACGTCATCCTTTTTGGACAGTTATTTCATTGTTAAATTCCCTCCTGAACGCCTTGCGTGTGAATGTATCCACCTGACGATACAGAATCGTCTCCATACTGTCGGCCTCTCCTCCAGAAGGGTTTGTATTCGGATTCCATTGACTGTTCATCACAGGAGGGAACAATTGAATCGGACACATGATTATGTTTTGGTTCCATTACAGTTCACTGTTGAGTCTCGATATTGTCTGCACTTCACTTTTCAGAGACAACAGGTGTGGTGGAGAGTTCATAAACTGTTAAATGATACCAATATCATTGAACATGACCATTATGGGGGAGGATCAATTATGATCTGGGAAGGATTCTGCAGAAACGAGAAGAGGCACCATGACAGGAGTTTAGTATAGGGATCACACCCTTGATGTGTACACAAAATCATCATACAATGGTGCTGTTGGTACTGACTTCATTTTGACGGACGATAATGTCCATCCCCATCGTGCTAGGGTGGAGAATCACTTCCTAGAACAGGAGACACTTGCAGGGA
Source organism: Palaemon carinicauda (assembly GCF_036898095.1). Lineage (NCBI taxonomy): Eukaryota > Metazoa > Arthropoda > Malacostraca > Decapoda > Palaemonidae > Palaemon > Palaemon carinicauda. The sequence goes on along the minus strand of NC_090740.1, from coordinate 121,438,977 downwards.
TGGAATGGCCAGTGCGTTCGCCGGACCTAAACCCTATGGAGCATGCGTAGAACATGCTGTAGGTTGCCATTCCCGGTCATAGCATAGCCCGTAACCTTTGAAGAGCTTGTAAATGCTCTCGTGGTAGAATTGACCAACATTTCCATTGCAACAATCAAAACTCTCAATTAGGGTTATGGTGGCTGATGTGGTAACGTCCCTTAGTGGTGAACGCCAAACTGGGGTTCGAGTCCAGCTCAAACTAGTTAGCTTGTTTTTTTAGCTGCAACCTCACTATCCTTGTGAGCTAAAGATGAGGGGTTTAGGCCTATAGGTCTAGCTGCTGAGTCATCAGCCGTCATTGCCGGCCCTCCTTATTCTTAGCTTGGCTGGAGAGGGGGTTTAGGCACTGATCATTTGTATATATGGTCAGTTGCTAGGGCATTGTCCTGATTGATAGGGCAATGTCATTGTCCTTTGCCTCTGCCATTCATGAGCGACCTTTAAACCTTTAAACACTATGACCCACTTTCGCCAGCCAGTCATTCAAGCAAGGAGAGGTCACAACCAAGGTCGTCTCGAATAAAGGTCTGGTCTGTGCGGGAGTAAGAAAGGTCTGACTTCATACGGGTAGTGCTTACATAGTGCTATTATACAGTCTGAGTGAAGGGATTGCGCTCTATTTGTTTACAGTTTTCTGCTGTTAATTGCCAAAAATTTTACTTTTGGGGGACCCACAATCCTTTTTTTCAAAATTTACCTCATAATGAAGTACTATCTTCAATGGATTTATCTGAAGCTGGTCATAACTCAAAAAGAAAATTTCAATATAGATGATATGGACAGGAATTAGTTCTAAAGAAACCGAAAGTAAAGCAAAGGTAGCAATCATTTCAAAGTCTTAAAGATCGATCATGAATCACAGAACAATGCCCTTGAGACTAAATCATGCCATAGAGACTGACCATATTATAGAATATACTTATGATCAGCGTCTCTGACCCCTATCTATAAAGTCATCAGCAGGAAGACATATATACTCCCTCAAGCTGCCATAAATGGTGAACATGCAGACACTACTAAAAACTATCGATCATGAACAGGGCCTGAACTTACATCCAAAAGATTGCTAAGCAGGGTCCGTCCCAATAGACTTCCATTTAATCTTTTAAGACAATAAGGTGCGATCCCAATATGAGGTAGATGTTTTTTTTTATTTCTTTTTTGTATTGAAAGCGATAATGTGTTGATTTTCATCATCATCATTGTGTACATACAGTATATATATATATTATATATATGTATATATATATATATATATACAGTATATATACATATATATATATATATATATGTGTGTACTGTATATATATACATATATATATATATATATATATAAATATATATATGAATATGTATATATATATATATATATATATTTATGAATATATATATATATATATATATACACAATATATATATATATATATATATACATATATACAGTATATATATATATATATATATATGTATGTATATATATAAATATACTGTATATATATATATATATATATGTATATATATACTGCATATATAAGTATATACGTATATACATATACATATATATATATATATATATATGTGTGTGTGTGAGTTGATGTTGATATGTATGTATCGTACATTGCGAAATGACGTTTCCAGTTTTGGTAATCAACTGTTGAAAAATTCAACAATATATGTGCCATAAAGGTAAAAGAATACAAATGTCAAAACCTAGCCACGGAAAGCAGAAATGTAAATATGTGTAAGTGAAAACTACAAAAGGAAAAATATTTACGACCGTGTACCAAACTCGCAATGTTAATGACAAGGGCAAAATTGAATATGCATATTGAACCTGGAACTTAGCAGTTGGAATCTTTCGCTCGAAACACAAAATAGTTTTTGCATTATTTTTTTGCAGATGCGTTTGTATGTTTTATTT
>NC_090740.1:121417014-121432014 GCF_036898095.1 Palaemon carinicauda | reverse complement strand
CAAACTACAACCCTAGTTGGAAAAGCAAGATGCTATAAGCCCAAGGGCTCCAATAGGGAAAAATAGCCCAGCGAGGAAAGGAAATAAGAAAATAAATAAATGATGAGAATAAATTAACAATATATCATTCTAAAAACAGTAACAGCGTCAAAACAGATATGTCCTATATAAACTATTAACAACCACAAAAACAGATAATTCGTATATAAACTATAAAAAGACTCGTGTCAGCCTGGTCAACATAAAAACATTTTCTCCAACTTTGAACTTTTGAAGTTCTACAGATTCAACTACCCGATTTGGAAGATCATTCCACAACTTGGTAACAGCTGTTATAAAACTTCTAGAATACTGTGTAGTATTGAGCCTCATGATGGAGAAGGCCTGGCTATTAGAATTAACTGCCTGCCTAGTATTACGAACGGGACAGAATTGTGCAGGATATTAGACCCTGCCCGAAAAGAGTAATAGGGTAAATATTATATGGTAATTTTGACACCTGTTGAGTTCAAACTTGCTTCGAGTTTTTTTTTTCTTTTCTTTTTTATAATGATTTGTATTGATGTATTTTATAATTTTTATCCACACTGTAGATTCAGAAGGTCTACCTGGAGATTTGTCATAGAAAGTTGCATTATATGTATATTGTATTAAACCCCTGTTATTTGTAGTGGTTTTAAATTTTTGTTTCATATTTGTGAATTGTTGCTGGTTAATGAACCTGAAATTTTTACTAGGCATGAGGATTTGTTATATTGTCACGTGAATTTTATAGTTAAAGATTATGGTTTAATTCACTAAGGTGAAGTAGACCGTTCCCTTCATAAAAGGCTCACATACAATGATAAATACTGCGGAAAGTAAACTATTTTCTTTAAAAATATATTATAAAATCTTTACACTTATAACAAAAATAACAACGAACTAACACGTAAATGCAAATTATGAAACAGCATCGTATAACTTAATTGAATAGACTAGGGCAAAATAGTCGGTACGCGACTTGCGGTCAACACCTAAAAGAAAGTCCGTGGAGAGGTAAAGCACACGTAACAAAGCATGATCCCCACCCAAGACGTATTACGGTAGATGCTCCCCACTCCTTGAGGATTCTTCTAGGACCAAGTCCTTACACTGCCACACTACTATTCAAAGCAGAGCACCTCTTTGCTTGCTGACGAGCTCCCTACTGCCATGTGTCAAATTGGTAAACATACTTTGTAGACCCAACAGGCAATCTTCCCATTACATGTCATCATAATAGATGAAATTTATCTATATTCGGTTTTAAGAGAATAGTTTACTTTTACATATTAAATGCTAATGTCAAGATGCAAACACTAATACCTTGTAACTCAAGAGATTTCATTGTATTCTAGAAAAAAAAGCTTCTTGATATTTAAATTACTGACGTCACCAGAAGAGCGTATGGCACAATATATTTCGAAAAAAAAAATCGGATCCGAGTATAAAAACACGTGCTGCTGCATTTGGGCAGACAGTTAGGTTAAAGCTGTTTTTGACACTGTCCTGGAAACTTTCAGAATCGGAGGAGTTCCCTCGTCATCATCCCCGTATCTTACTTCAGACTTAAAAAGCCAAGGACTATGTTCAAACTTTTGTATATCCTTATCATTAAAATGGTTGACCGAAGTAGTTTTATTTTTCTGGTAAAAGTAAATCTTATGTTTGCTGGCTATTCTCCGTTAATTTCCTATTCTTTTATACAAAAGCAATTAAGGGAAGAAGACATCGAAGTAGATTTAATATTAGTTTTGATATAGCTGACAAACACCAGTAGCAACAGCAGTAACTAGATCACATCAGAATAAAGGCCTTGGACATGTCCTTAAACTCGCTCCTGTGTATGATCTTTCTGCCAGTTTATACCCGCAAATCTTTAAAGTAGTCTTACCTTCCTTCAGCCTCTTTTGCAATCTCTATCTACCCAATTCGGTTAATCTCAAGACCGTCCCACACGAGGGGCAAATACATGGCTGGCATTTTTATTTGCCTGAGCTTCTCTCGTTTTGGAAGATACCAGATCAAACATTCAAAGGCAGACAATGAGCACATACAAGGCGAGCTTATGACTAGCGCCAGACACCAGGCAGAGGGCAGTCAAGAGTAGCGTCAAAATAGTCAGACGCCCATCCAGTACCTCAACAACTTGCACGGTTACTTCGATGGTTGGCACGTTGTTCTATCTTCTATGACGTAATCTACACTATATGGTCCCCCATACAACAAAGGAAAAACTCTGCCCGTCGCGCATTTTTCCCCATAGTGTGAGAGGGCCTTCCAAGTCTTTCTATTTCTGGTATGTTCTGCCAGTTTCCATTTCTTGCATGTTAAACACTGTCCTCGCTATTAAGCATGCACGACGGGCGAACAGAGATACCATACCACAATAGGTAGAGAATATGAGGGTTCAATTAGATGGTGGAAAACCAAGACTTCCGTAAACTCCCGACTGTATGGTCTTCGCGCCAATCTATACCCAGAAACTTCTCAATTTCGTCCAAACTAGTCTTCTCTCCCTTGTGGCTCCTTTTTAATCTCTACAGACCTAATTCAGTTTTTTTAAGGCCCTTCCACACAAAGGGCAAACAAGGCGTGCATTTCGAGTTTCCCGTGATCCTTAACTTTTATAACAGTTACCAGATCAATTATAATAGACAGTTAGCACATCCTAGGCGATCTTATGACTTGTGCCAGACGCCGGGCAGAGGGATTGCAGTCAAAATCAGACCCATATCCAGTGCGTCAACTGGTACGATTACTTCAATGGTTTGCCCGTTGTTCAATAGTTTTTATGACTTAATCTACACTTATATTCACCCGTACGACGATAGTAGGGCTCTGCCGGCCGTGCATTTGCTCCTAGTGTGGAAAAGGGTTTGAACCCCATCTATTGTAGTTAATTCTTGCATGTTCTGCCCATTTCCATTTCATGATTATAGGTTATAGTATCCTGTACTTAATTTTTTATAGTTTCATTATTTAATCCAATCATTTTTTGCATAGCTGTTAAGAGCTATATCTAAGGTCTAGGCTTTTTTAAGGCTGAGTTTCTGATGCATCAGTAAATACTGAAAACAATGATAATCACTAAGAAGGGTGGCATTTTACTTTACATTACCTATTTTTACCTAAGCTCACTATCCCAAGCTTTACTTTCCATATCACATCTCCCAGGTTAACACAGTCCCAAATACGTATACTTAACGACAGTCTCTAGAGGTTCGACCTATTACTCTAATTGGTTATCTTCCTTTTCACGTAACTTATATTTTTGCTTTTTATTCAAATTAAACCTAAAGTTCCTCCCTATGATAAACTGAACAGAGCTGCCATATGCTAATCTAAATTTAAAGTATCCCATTGTTTTAATGCCAACTTTTTCAAAGATTTCAAAAAACTCCTAGGCATGTGGAAAGAGTAATCTTAACGCCCTGCTCAGTTTGTTACACAGCTTTTTGTTACTACATAGCTCTAGGTTACCCGACAGTATAGATATCGGCATTATCAGTCCTTTTATACACGTTAGAGTTTAAATCACGCTTCTACTTAATGCCTATATAGCTGCAAGTACTGAACCATACTTTTAAACTTATACCAGGCTATGGTAATTCTTTTTTAATGGTAGTTTAAAAAAATATTTATAAATTTAAACTTTTTTTATATTGTAAAAGCTTTTATATACCAAAGCCAGGCTATGATCATGTTCTTTTATAATGGTAGTTTAAAAAAATGCTTAAAGTATATTTTTTTTTATATTAGGTTTTTATTACCAGTAGAAGCTTTCATATACCAATACCATACTTTTACAGATACTCTGTTCAGATAAAAAATTTAAAAATGTTTCCAGTAAAGAAACAAAATATACGTTAAGTTTCTACACAACTAGGAGACTTCAACTTTTGAAAGATCAAATATTTCAAATTTTTCAAAATCATAATAGGTACTTCCCAGTTTTAATGTATCAATTTCCCCTTTAACATGTGTAATAGGTTAGATTAAATTCTTGTTAACAGTATTGTGAACACTAATTTAAATAAGGTAATTTTAATATTTGTATAAAATTTACAGTATAATGGTATAAAATTTACAGTAATCTTCGCAAGAATCAGTCTGATAATGTATCAATTTCCCCCTTTAACATATCTAATAGGTTAAAGTTTCAATTCTTATTAATAGTGTTGTGAACACTAATTTAAATAATGTAATTTTAATATTTTTATAAAATTCACAGTATAATGGTATACAATTTACAGTAATTTTCGCAAAAATCTGTCTAAGCAGCTGGCATACACCTGCATAAATATATCCAGACTCCAAAATCTAAATCTTGCACATTGGGCATGTCGAATACTCTATTCCTCAAGAGCTTTAATTACGGTGGCTGGTCTTTAGTTCATCTTCGTACGCTCCATGGGATTTGGGCCTCACTTTTCCTGCCCAACTAATAAAGTCTCCATCTCGGGAGATTTACACTGCACATCTTTATGAAGTTCCAGTGGACCAGGAACACCGCAGCAGTAATGTTCAGTGGACCAGGAACACCGCAGCAGTAATGTTCAGTGGACCAGGAACACCGCAGCAGTAATGTTCAGGGGACCAGGAACACCGCAGCAGTAATGTTCAGGGGACCAGGAACACCGCAGCAGTAATGTTCAGGGGACCAGGAACACCGCAGCAGTAATGTTCAGGGGACCAGGAACACCGCAGCAGTAATGTTCAGGGGACCAGGAACACCGCAGCAGTAATGTTCAGGGGACCAGGAACACCGCAGCAGTAATGTTCAGGGGACCAGGAACACCGCAGCAGTAATGTTCAGGGGACCAGGAACACCGCAGCAGTAATGTTCAGGGGATCAGGAACAACGCAGCAGTAATGTTCAGGGGATCAGGAACTACGCAGCAGTAATGTTCAGGGGGATCAGGAACTACGCAGCAGTAATGTTCAGGGGGATCAGGAACTACGCAGCAGTAATGTTCAGGGGGATCAGGAACTACGCAGCAGTAATGTTCAGGGGGATCAGGAACTACGCAGCAGTAATGTTCAGGGGGATCAGGAACTACGCAGCAGTAATGTTCAGGGGGATCAGGAACTACGCAGCAGTAATGTTCAGGGGGATCAGGAACTACGCAGCAGTAATGTTCAGGGGGATCAGGAACTACGCAGCAGTAATGTTCAGGGGGATCAGGAACTACGCAGCAGTAATGTTCAGGGGGATCAGGAACTACGCAGCAGTAATGTTCAGGGGGATCAGGAACTACGCAGCAGTAATGCCAGGGGGATCAGGAACTACGCAGCAGTAATGCCAGGGGGATCAGGAACACCGCAGCAGTAATGCCATTGGGATCAGGAACACCGCAGCAGTAATGCCATTGGGATCAGGAACACCGCAGCAGTAATGCCATTGGGATCAGGAACACCGTAGTAATTGCTGTAGAAGATTATTTTCTCCGGTACTTGAAAAATTATTACCTTCCAGTTTTGACAAATAACCATGCTTCAGGGAGTCTGCCAACATAAAATCCAACGTCCAATCCTAGAAATGAGCTTAGTCCACTCTTGCTCCTTTGAAATTTTCTTCATAGTGGGTGTACCCTCTATTAACAGCGCCTTGCTTGTGCTGCTGCAGATCGAATTAATTTTTCATTAGAAAAAATTCAATTTTCAAAAATTCGTAATCTGTATGCTACAAAACAGTTTCCTTATCAGCAGGGATATGAAATTTATTAGAATTCATATAAGAGTAGTCAAAATGCCTGGATGGGAACAGTAGGGAAACTGGATTCTAGTTAGATTTTAGGTAATTGCCTGATAAGAATCAGGATGAATGAATTCATTTAGCTGGTCTTATTTGAAAATACTGTTCTGAGAGCTAAATATGAGAAAAAAAAAACTTATTTGGATATATAACAGGCTTTGGATATATAACATTTCCTCAAAGGAAAAAGAAAAAAGTTACTTTAACGACGAAAAATTGGATTTATTGCGAAACTCTTACCGGCTTGACACCAGCAAAACCAAGAAATATACTGGCCTTATCAGAAAACCAGATCTACATAGAATTCGATTAGCTACTGACAAAAAATACCAAGTAGTGTTAAAAACTTTCCAGTTTTAGGGACAATTTTGCAGTTTAATTAATCAAAAGATATATCCTGAAAGTTAAGTTCAAATCAAGTAAGTTCAAATCAAGTAAGTTCAAATCAAGTTTCCTTTAGAAAACAATACTCCTATAGTCGCTAATTTATAACCAACCATATTGATTGGAATAACCAATTACCTAAGATTCATTGGTTAAGTTTAAACCAGCACCTCAGATCTCATTAGTGAACTTTCTAACAATACAATGCTGAAAGTTCGTCAGTGTGCTAAGTATGCTACGAAGTGGTACACAATTTTTAGAATTTGAGATTAATTTATAACAAATTACCATTATCTCACTTAAACCAATTTTCTTACCCTCTACTAGAACAGTTTTAACCTGCAAACCCTCCATTACTACAGCCTCAAATTATATACTAAACGATAAGGGGTGAAAAAGAAACTAGAGTACAGCTCTGAAAAAAAAAAAAAAAAAAAAAAAACTGTTTCTGGGATTAGACCCTAAACTGTCCTATCAAAACCTGAAAAGTAAGTGATCAAAACCTGAAAAGGAAGGGATTAGTAGGTTTTGTCTTGCACATCCAATTGTACATGACAAACCCGACTTTTGAAAGTCGGGTTTGCCATGCACAATGTAAAGTCCACCTTTGTCCGGGTGGCAGGGCCACCCTGACAAAGGTGGACTCTTGGATGTGCAAGTTTGATTGGAAACAGATCATGAAATTCTAACTGATATTCTATATAACTATACTCTTTTCTATTTCTATTTATCGATCAATACTAAAAACAAAACTATTTGATTGTCTTAACATTTTTTGTCATCCAAATTCTTAGGACTAAATACTAAGTTACCATGATTGGCTATACTCATTCTAAAATTTTAATTATCCAATTAAACATAGCTAATTTAAGCTTTAAGCTTTAAAGTTAAAGTAAAAAGTTTTAGAATTATTTAATGTAAAATATTAAAATTTATAGTAACTAAAAGCTTAAAATTACGCTAAAACCATCAAAAGCTATCAATTTAAGTAAATAAAACTAAATCTTTTAGTTTCATAAAAACTTCACATTACCGAATATAATTAATTCAAAACTATCTTATATAATTAATTCAAAACTATCTTAAACTTTAAAAAGTTATGAGCATGAAAAATTTTCAATTTAAACTACAGAATATGACAAATAAGTTTTAAAAGTGTATATATAAAGTATAAAACTAAATTACTAAACTACTGGATATGATTAAACCTATACTTATTCGTCTACTCTGACTAAAGCCAAGTTATAATACAACAAAAATTTAATTAACAAGGTGACCTAACTAAGGTTAAAATTTAGGTTTATCAATTCATTAAAGCAAATTTAAAAAAAAAATTATTAAGGCGACCAAATAGAGATAAAGAATTGTGTAGTTCAATTCATTAAAGCCAGGTTATAATACAAAAAAACAAAGACCTAATAGAAGTTCAAAGTTATGTAGGTCAATCATTAGATCTAAGTTATAATACAAAATTTTTTTTTTGACAAAACTACCTAATCGAAGTTAAATAAGGTATGGTCTGGAAGATTTGGATAGTTCTAATTCTTCACCTTATAATGTGAGGAGAGTACACAATCATTTGAAAATAAAACAGCAACATTCACTATGCTCAGAGAGAGCTTTTTGAACAATAGCGTTTCAGATAACTCGAACGATGTGTAGCCAGTCAAGTTAGGCTCTTTATGGATATCAAAGACTCCATGCCCAACCTAGCCTGTTATGATTTTTATAGGCAACACATTCTAGGTAACTTTTAAACCAAGTTCAGAAAAAATATTAAAAACTAATGACTAAAATTCAAGCCTATAGTTATTTAATAAAATGACTGAAATTTAACCTACCTTTAATAATTTGTTGCAAGGTTCTTAAAATATGGTATTAAGAACTGAATTAAAACAAATTTAATTTGTAACAGATAGTTGACTTTAGAAACATTAGTTGAAAGGTTTTTTTTTTTTAAGTATTTTATAAGAAATTGAGTTGAAACAATTTTTACTCCATAGAAGCTAACTTAAAACATACTATTTACAGAAATGTAAATTTAATTAAATTAAAAAAAAGCTAAAATTGACAAAGCTACCAACCTAAAGAGTCAACGCAGGAGATTTAAACTTTATTGAAGACACTGGAGCACAGTTCAGGTTCCACATCCCATACACGCAAGCCTCTAATGTTTGGAAAGCTGAAGCTCACTTACCTAAAATAAAGAAGATTATATTAATACTACTGTAAAGAGAGAAACTTGAAATAAACTAATTATTCGAACCTACACAAAGGACTACCAGAGCTAACAAATTACTACGCAGGTATTATTCTACGTATAACCTATTATAAGACAGCATTATGTGTATGCCAACTGTAGGATCATTGTTAAAACTTCAAATACATGATACCTATGCGAGAAGTATGCGCCTAATTGTTAAAGGATTACTGGCCACGCAGGAGTAGATTAAGAGTTTAAAATGCATTAAAAGTGAAATCAAACTACGTAGATTCTCTAATAGTTTCTAAGCACTATTTGGGGGGCAAGAAGAACTGTTCGAAGCTTTACCACCCACCGTACCATTAATCAGTAACAGATTAATCTGGTAATAACAGTTAACAAATCATACACTAATACTAGTTTTAAGTTAAAACTATCGTTTACACTAACAGATATAAAAGTTAAATAATTTTAAAGTTGTTAAAGATTAAATTAAGAGGGGCAACCTTTAACACTTTAACAGTAATGGAGAATTTCTTAATGAAATATACAGTTAAAGTGCAGTAATGTAATACTACCAACTGACAAGCAACGACAACTAGTCGAGGTCATAATAAAAATCGGCCTAATCATTTAAGTAACAAACGCAAAGTTAAATATTAGTCACTCACCGATAAATTAATCTGGTAATAACACCAACATTAATACAAATCATTCACGATGTTACTAGTTTTGAGTTTACACTACCCGAAATACACGTTGAATGCTTTTAAAGTTCAAAAAATAAAAAAATCAAGAGGGACACCCTTTAACATATAGCAGTGATGGAGAATTTCTTAATCAAATAAGCAGTTAAAGTTTCAGTAATGTAATACTACATACTAACAAGGAAAAACTAGTCTAGGTAAAGATAAAAATCTGCTTATTCGTCGAGAAATGTTTAACCAAAAGTCGCCAAGAATATTACACGCCCAATCCCATTGCCAGAATCACAAAGATGTAAAGAAGTCTTACCGTCTCAATGTAGCTCTCAAACAGAGAATATCCACCTACACAAAAAAAAACAACACACAGGAGAACCTCCATGCTCAACTTAATGACGTCACAGCCTACACAATTCACAAGATACAACTACCATATACCCTGCCAGTACCTTCAATCATCACCTGTCTCGTCGCTCGCCAAGTACTCTAGACTACACGAGGCATGGGTGCCTGCCAAGGACTCGGTAGATAGCTCTTCGGGTGACGTCACTTTCCCTCGCTTTTTGCTCGAGGAACTGGAGGAATTTTCAATTTATATATGTCGTCAGATAGACTTTGAAGGTCATCGAAAGACGAGAAAATATTAAGTGAAGAAGAACGGTTATCCATTGAACTATGATGAATAAAACCCACATCTATAAATGAGTTGTAATTACAAATATAATTCTATGTTACTGATTACGAGGTGGCATATTTCTGTAGCCTACAGCTGGAATTAATGACAAAAAATAGAAATGTCTTTTTTATTAGGAGGCCGTATCTTCGTTCCCGTTTTTCTTCGTACCATAGTTCATTTTGAAAACTATAATTTCTGCAAGTCAGTCCATTTTGCACCAAGATCAATTACTTTTATACATGGCAGTTTCCTAAAAGAGCAAAAAAAAAAAAAAAATAGTCTCTAATTCCGGGAAAAATATTGTTATTAAATAAATAGGTGATTTTGTAATTGCGGTATCATATAGGCCTAGTGGTCTACTGTTGATTAGTCTAAAACTGATATAAAGGCAAAGATGAAAGCTTGAAAAATTAAATCATGCGCATACACACACACACACACACACACACACATATATATATATATATATATATATATATATATATATATATATATATATATATATATATATATATATATATATATACTGTATATATTAATGAATTTAGTGAGTCCTTGGCTAGCAACCTATTCCTCCCATAGTCCAGAATGCTTGGCGAACGGCGATATATGTGACTTGTAAAGGTATTGGCCCAATGCTCACTTAGTTCAAACGTTTCTGTGGTTGTGAGTGAAGATTTGTCGACTCATGAGTTATTTGTGATTCTTGTTTGTTGAAAAGGTTAGTCTTCGTGAATTTGAATTATCTGTATTGCTTTTGTGAAGTAGTGGTTGTTCTGGTTGTGCCATATACAGCTTTATAAGTTTAAAGTTTTTTATCCAATACGTGTAGTAGGCTAACTTGGCTGGCTTGTGAGAGATTGCAGAACATTTTTTTCAGGTTTTAAGATATTATTTTAGAATTACACTCAAATTTTTACTTCGCTATGTCTACGAAATTCCAGTTAGTTCTATTGAATTTTATTCCCATTCTTTGAATTCTTGGCAATGTATGTATAGCATCGGTTCGTTTATCCCAGAAGCATAATTTTCATGTTTTATGGTATGTAGAAATCTTTAAACTTTCAAGTTTGCATATTAGCTAAATTTAAGCTTGTACATGCTGTCAATCATTTTTGTTGCTTATAGTAACTGCATCAGACGAGATCCTCTTTTTGTTCTATTTTTTTATATATATACTCTTATTAGCCCCGAGTAACTATCAAACTAATTGCGTACATGTAGATTTTATATATTATTTCATACAAAATTTTGACATCTTGTACTCTTTCAGGTAAGTGTGAACCAATTTCAAAATCACAAGCTTTGCATCGCTGGTATATGAAATATTGCCTCCTTTCCATCGATAATTATTGCTTGAAGTAGTGCATCATTTTTACGTAAGTACGGTCTGTTGAAAAATAGATGTCTGATTTAAGAGTGGTTTAGTAAGAAAAAAAAATCTTCCACTAATGTTATATAGTATATTATTTTCAAGTTAGCACTCTTTTTTTTTTTTTTCCATAATTATTAAAGTATCTAAGGTTAATGGTTCTAAATTTTACAACTAAGAAATTAATGTTAGTTAATTTATTAGCCAAATCTAGGATAGGTATGTTTTGATCGTCTAAGTATCTGTACTCTATAGCTAAGATATTGACTTGTCTATTTCCTATCATTCTAGGATAGATTTAAGTGTAAAGTAAAGTTACCTTTTAGATAAGAAATAATTTTTTTAGTTAATGTATTAGCAAATTTACTAGTTTTAAGATTTCATCAGTCAAGCTAGTTTAAGAAATTGATTTGGTAGTTCATTTCTTCGCAAATTCTATGACAGGTTTAAGTTTTGATATAGTAAAATGGGTTAGATTTATAGTTTTAATGATTAGGATTTGATTAATTGATCAGTTAGCATTTCTTTGTTGTTTTTAAACCAACTTGCACATCCAAAAGTCCACCTTTGTCTAGGGTGGCCCCGCCACCCGGACAAAGGTGGACTTTTCATTGTACATGGCAAACCCGACTTTAAAGTCGGGTTTGTCGTGTACAATCGGATGTGCAAGACAAAACCTACTAATCCATTCCTTTTCAGGCTTTAATAGTTTAAGTTTCAGGTTTCAATAGTTTAAGAGTTCAATGGCATAACTTATTCATTAGGATACTACAAGATAGATAGTTTTTATAGTGATAGATTCAATAATACGAGAACCTTCATACTTTGCTAATATGTGGACGGGACGACGTAGTTTTGTCAACATTTAAAGGGGGGGGGAGCGTAGTTGGAGATATTTTGAAATTGTGGAGGCAGGAGATTTGGTTTTGAATTATTTTGGAAAACACGCGAGAGGTACTGAAGTATTTGTGTGTTGAAATCCTTTGACTGGACGTTGTTTTGCCAATATGCAAGGGGGGAGGGGTTGGTAGTTGAAGAAATTATGGAATTGTAGAAGAGATTTGCTTTCATTATTTTTTAAAACTTGCAAGAGGTACGGAAGTAGGTGTACTGTTGAAAACCTATATCCTACATGCCTTATTAGCGAATGAGAAAGAATTAACATAGAAATTTGATTAGAACTGTTAAAACAATAGCACAGAATTTAGATGGTGAGTCTGTAAACAGAGCCCTCTATAGTAAAGACAGTTAAGGAAGAATTTCCATCTAGTAATAGTCACGGGTGGTTTCTTTAATATTTATCTTTTTCCGAACAAAGGTTTATTTGAACTGTTGTCGAACTATGTTTACGAAAAATACTAAGTATCGAATAAGTTTTCGAATTTTTTTCGAATAACTGTCCCGATATGGTAAAAATGAAGTACGTAAATAGGTACGGGTATTTTGCATCGTACAATTATTACTAGGCGTTGGGAGATAGTGGAAGATACTGTAAAACCGTGGTCCGGGAGTTTGGAGAGATAATTTGTATTGAAACGTTCGTTTAAACATGAGCTACGGAAGTCTGTTTGTTTTTCGTATTATATTATACCTTCTTGAATGGGGCAATGTAGCTTAAGATACATTAATATAATTTTATCCTATTAATGCCTTATTACTAATGGGCGAGTTACTTAAGTAATTAGGTTTTTGTCAAAACTTTAATATTTGCTGCAGCCCCATTTGTCTCCTTGCTCAAACATAAATTTTCTGTAATGGTTCCTAGATTGACTACAAATTTTAATCTTCGGATCATACATTTTATGTCACGGTGCCCAGATTGACTATAAATTTTAATCTTGCTCAGGTTTCCTGACTTTCTTGGCTTTAGACCTAGGCTAGTTAAAAAATTTCATGAATTTGGCGTTTAAATTGTCCATTCATGTGGGGTCAAGTTAGGATATTGGACTCTGTGGCAGTTTCTCACATTTCAGAATACGGCGTAGCTCTGTACTGGGGCTGTGTGAAAATTATTAGTCATAGCAAAACCTATTATCCAACTTCAATATTAATCTTTAGTTTCTGTAAACCAAATATTCTAGCAGATTGTTTCCCATGCGCAGGCTCTTTATGCAGTTGCAGATCACAACCTCCAAGCGGGAGCTAAAGGAGGAAACCTTTATAAGATGCTCGTCAATTGGAGACTTTGATTGTGGAAAAGAAATATTAAGCTGGCCGCACTTCCTCTTCAGCTACTGAGCAGTTACAAATAGGCCTCAGTGCCAGGCTATACATCCCTAAATTCAGTCAATTGATACCTACCACTTAAGGGTAGTTTGACATCTGTAAACTACTTAATATCTGTTTATTTTCTTAATTGGATGTAATTTGTTGTAATAAATTTCGAACATAATGTAAGTGGATATTATCATGAATTTATCTAGACTGTGTTTTTAGTTATGCCTATTAAGCTTCTAATACATCAGTGTAAAATATATTTAATAGGAATTTAAAACTATTAACTAGAAATATAAACAAAGCTGGCAGAGTACGAGCCCTACACTATGCACAACGTTGAAATGTGTTATGGAAATTGGTTGTAAAATTAAATCTAACATAGGGCCATATTGTCATTACTTCCTAAGCTACAACCCTAGTTGGAAAAGATGCTAGAAGCCCAGGGGCTCCAACAGGGAAAATGGCCCAGTGAGGAAAGGGAACTAGTAAAAATAAAGCATTTTAAGAAGAGTAACATTAAAATAAATATCTCCTATATAAACTGTAAAAACTTTAACCAAAAAAAAGAGGAAAAGAAACACGATAGAATAGCGTGCCTGTGTGTACCTTCAAGCATGAGATCTCTAGCTATGATAGTTTATATCAAGGGAAAACTAAAGCAAATTAAGGTAGCTCGAAGTATTGAAGTTTTCAGTTTTAACTTTTAAAAATAATCCTGAAGTTAGGTAAGTTTAAAACTTCAGTATGATTGTATGGAATTCATTTGGAGAGCTAGATAAAATATTAACAGAATTAATTTGCTCTCTTGTTTTTTAAAGTTTGTCTAGGTAATATTAATTCAAGAGTCCAGTTTTAGCAAGTGGCTGTCTTTGTTACCCAATATATTAATATTAATAGGTCGGGAGGTAAACCATTAAAAGTTAAGGTAGCAAGTGTAGATAGGCATGAAACTGTCATGGTTTAAAAATATTTGGGAAATGGCTAACGTTGCCCGTCGCTTAGTGTATCTACTTTTGGGCAAGCTCTTTATACTATAGATGGCCTAAAGCATTGGAAAATTATAAAGATTTTACTGATTTAAGGTTAACTATAATCTTAATTTTAATTAAAATCCAAGATTTTTGACACCAAGGGTCCCAGAATATTTTTAAATTTTTTAGGTAAAAAATTACTTCGGAAGGGAGAAGTTCTCTTGTAAATCTTTCGCGTGACTGCGTTCGGCGGCCACGAAATAATTACAGCAATATGGAAAGTAGTATTGATAAACAATCTGGGTACCAGTAGAGCTTTTAAAGCCTGTCCACAGTATCTGCCATGCTGAAAGGGCAAACACGGATACCAGATCCCAATGAGTAGTGAGAACTAGGAAAAGCGCAGCTAATGTCTGTATCTGGCAACAAGCTGTGCTACCAGATTGAGTCTAGCCGAGGCTACTGTCTAGCTCCTGATCTCGACTCGTTCAGCTGGACAAAGACTGGTTGGTGAAGAAAACACAGCTGACACCAATATATAAAAATCTCTAGCACTAATTCAAATCACAGAAAATTGCGTTAAGCTATCGTATTTTATAAAATCTCTGGAAACCATTCAAAACTTGTAATTATTTGGCTGACTTATTTTTATAAAAAAAAGTTTTAGAACTTTGTATTTAGTTTTTCTACCTCG
>NC_090740.1:121405928-121409014 GCF_036898095.1 Palaemon carinicauda | reverse complement strand
GTGTAAATATTTTTACTTAACTAATTCAAACATAAAATATTCTAGTGCTAACAATTTATATTAAATTCCCTTATTTAATTTATTATTTACAAATCTTGTAGACTTAAACAACTAATGAGAAAAAAAAAAACAGTTATGGTCAAAGCAAAACTAGGTCGAAAAATAATTTCATTGTAAGTTTATTTCATTTTAAGGTTCATTTATGTCTTATTGTAAAGCTGAATAATTAAACCTAATTCTACAATGATATAAGTAATGTTCATATACAAATAAACATTTCAACTTTATTATTATTATTATTATTATTATTATCATTATTACTTGTTAAGCTACAACCCTAGTTGGAAAAGCAAAATGCTATAAGCCCAGAGACTCCAACAGGGAAAATAGCCCAGTGAGGAAAGTAAAAAAAGGAAAAACAAAATATTTTAAGAAGAATAACATCAAAATAGATATCGCCTATATAAAGTATATACATTTTAACAAAACAAGAGGAAGAGAAATTAAATAGAAAGTGGAAGACAATAGTACAGAGGCTATGACACTACCCAAGACTAGAATTATGATCATTCCTACAACATATACTAGTTTTTATAAAAAAAAAAACATATAGATATCTTTACTTAACTGACATCGTTTTCAAATTTCATATGATACAACCGTTTTTCTTTTCCTGTTAACTAACTATATTGATATATGCCAAATATTATCGAGTAAACTTCATACATCCAAGCTATCGATATTTCCCAATGACTAACGCCTCCTGAAGATATGTTTATATGCTTTAAAGGCCACTCATGAATGGCAGGGGCAAGGGACAGTAACATTGCCCTATCGAGCAGGACAATGCCCTAGAGACTGACCATATATACTATAGATACCGCCCAAGCCCCCTCTCTACCCAAGCTTGGACCAATGAGGACTAGGCAATGGATGCTGATGATTCAGCAGATATACCTATTTGCTCCACTAAACTCGCTATCCTTAGCTCAAGAGGATGGTAACATTGCAGCAGCCTAAGAAACTAACGAGTTTGAGCTGGACTGAAACCCCAGTCTGGCGTTCACCAGTCAGGGACGTCACCACATCGGCTACCAGGATTGCATAGCTGCTCAAGATGGTTTTAGAATTGATAGCTTCTGGATTTCTGATATTGAATTTCATAGATTTTCTGATCCAGTTAGCATTTTAATACTAAGAAGCCGGCATTTGTTTTTAGTACTTCTTGCATTTATATAAATATAATTATACTTTAGATCATACCTTCATGCTTATAGCACACACACACACACACACACACATCTCTCTCTCTCTCTCTCTCTCTCTCTCTCTCTCTCTCTCTCTCTCTCAAACGCGTTCTAGATATAATAATGATAGTAATGGCCCAGGCTATACTTATAGAAATAACAAAACTGGCAACTACAGTAATCATCCTAATACTAGAGGTCATAGATATGGCTGTTATAACTGCGGTGAATTCAATCACCAACAATCGAACTGCAGATTTGATCATAAACTAAAATGTAACATATGTTATGAATTTGGTCACAAAAGTAGATTATGTGAACAAAACCCCAACTACTAGGATCTTGGCCAGGAAGATAGTGCCGACAGGAAGATTTCTCCTAGATTCAGTGATATGTTAACGGTAGTCCATATTAATGCCCAATCCTTGTTAAGTCATAAACTTGAAATAGGAGCTATGTTAAACGAACAAAACATTGATATTCTATGTGTTAGCGAAACATGGTTATACACTAATATAAGTGACGCATTTATAAATATTCCCCTATATGATGTCTACCGTCAGGATCAAGGTCGGGGTGGAGGGGTATGTATATTTGTCAGAAACTATTTGAAGGTCACCGAAATAAATTTAACGATCGAAAAATGTGAGGGTGTAGAAGACAAGTGGATCTCGATTCAATATCGCAAGTTTCCTTCTGTTATTGTAGGATGCGTATATCGCCATCCCAAAGCACCGGCAACCTCTTTTGATTATATCTCCGATATTTTTAAAGAAATTATTTTACGAAATAAGCATGTATTTATCTATGGGGATTTTAATGATGATCTACTAAAGACCGAGAATAAGATGTCTAAACTAATTAAAAAACTAAATTTCGATCAGATAGTAAACAAACCTACTAGAGTTACTCCTACATCAGCGTCTCTAATTGATTTCGTAATAACAAAAGCTAAACTTATGATAACAAAAATTTATATTATACCAAGCTTGTGGCAGACCACGAGACAATCTTAACTCATCTGAATATTCGTAAGCCAAAAAAGAAACCTCTTTTAAAAACTTTTAGATGTTTGCAAATTATTCTCCAGACTTTCTTTGTGACCTCCTCATGAAAAACGTAAATATATTAAACGGCATTTTAAATACTGACAATGTAAACAACCAAGTTGGAACTTTAAACGACGTCTTTACAGCTTGTCTAAACATTTGTGCTCCGGTTGTAACAAAAGAAATCGTTCGTCCCCCTGCGCCCTGGATAACAGATGAAATAAAGCGAGACATGAAAGAAAGAGACAGACTGAAAAGTGAGTTAAAAAATCAAACTTTTAACATCTCTCTGAGAGAAAAACATAAAGAACTGAAGAAGAGAGTAAACTCAAAGTTAGCGGCAAGCCGTAAGCAGTTTTACAAAAGCGAATATCTGAAAGCTAATGGTAATGTCTCTGCTACTTGGAAAATAACAAAAAATATGCTATTTAATGGTCAACAAACAGAGAAGAGCTCTATGCTATTGCCAGCAGTAACTGATGTACACTCTAAGGCTGAAAAATTCAATGATTTTTTCGCTGAGGTCGGGAAAAAAAAATTTCGAAAAAACCCAAGAGGAAATTAGGAAATATAATATCTCTACTGAAACAGTACGTAATATTCCAGTTAGAGAATTAGATAGTTTTAAGCCTACTCCTGTTGATTGTAATACTGTCATCTTAATTATAAAAAATCTTAAAAACACAAATGCTTTTGGATCTGACGGGATTAGCTTGCGTTTCATTAGGGATGGGTTATATATTATTGCATTTTACCTTACAGTTATAATCAACACATCCATAGCCACTAA
>NC_090740.1:121383428-121390928 GCF_036898095.1 Palaemon carinicauda | reverse complement strand
AAATATATAGTGACATATGATATGATTTTTGAGGCGCAAGGAGAAGGGATTGCATTAAGCATATATAAAACTTACTAACAAACTGTACTAATGAGCTGTATAAGGAAAGGTCCTTCTACTATATGAAGAAAAATATATACAATTATGAGAGATAAATAGAGAGAGAGAGAGAGAGAGAGAGAGAGAGAGAGAGAGAGAGAGAGAGAGAGAAAATTAATATGGATAATGATGATAATAATGATATTAAGAGCATGTACTCGGACATACGAATTTATTTGTCGTTAGATTAAGTAAATATATATATATATATATATATATATATATATATATATAATATATGTATATATATATATATATATATACGAATTTACTTGTCGTCAGATTTGAGTTGAGTATATATATACATACATACATATATATATATATATATATATATATATATATATATATATATAGAGAGAGAGAGAGAGAGAGAGAGAGAGAGAGAGAGAGAGAGAGAGAGAGAGAGAGAGAGAGAGAGAGACTATTCGACAAGACCTAATCGGAGTCGATTTACGACGATCTTCCGTTTGGCCATTTGCATTGATTTGTCATAACGACACCATTAGGGCCCTTTTGTGATTCGTTTATTTATGAGTCGGTAGACATTCCCTTTCATGACATTTATCGCTTTTCCCATTAGTTTTTTCTTTCTCTTTTTTCTCTTTTTATTGTATGTATGAATGCCATAACACCAACAAGCCTTCGCAGTCATCTGTCAGAATGGATATCAATGAAAGAGAGACATTCTATTTGTTATTATTTTAGTTCTTGGTTGTTATATTTACGTAATTTAATTTCTGGTAGTTATGTTTACGTAATTTAATTTCTGGTAGTTATGTTTACGTAATTTAGTTTTCTGGTAGTTACGTGTATTTTTGTCTCCAAAAAGGTATTTCAATATTGATAAAAATTCATTAGTAGTGTGGGATAATATTGAGGAAATTTATTATTAGTATGGAATAATGATAAAAATGTATTAGTTATATGGAATAATATTGAGGAAAATTTATTATTAGTATGGAATAATGATAAAAATTTATTAGTTATATGGAATAATATTGAGGAAAATTTATTATTAGTATGGAATAATGATGAAAATTTATTAGTAGTATGGAATAATATTGATAAAAATTTACCAGTGGTATGGATTAATATTCATAAAAATTTATTGGTTGTATGGAATAATATTGACAATTTATTAGTAGTATGGAATAATATTGATAAAAATTTATCATTATGGAATAATATTCATAAAAGTTTATTGGTAGTATGGAAACGAGAATTAATCTTTCTGAACCTTAGCCGTTTAAAAGGTCTAGCCTGAAGGCCCATCAGCGTCTCGTCGAATTCACCCAAAGACACCAGAATTGTTCACCTTTATATTGCAAATTGCTCTAATTATTATTATTATTATTATTATTATTATTATTATTATTATTATTATTAATTATTATTATTATTAATTACTGCTAAGGTTACAACCCTAGTTATAAATGGTGGATGCTATATGGCCAGGGACCCCAACTGGGAAAATAGCCCAGTGAGGAAAAGGAAACAAGGAAAAATAAGATATTTTAAGGATAATAACATTTAGATAAATATTTCCTATTTAAACTATATAAACTCATTATGAGAACCTTTGAAAGGCCTTCCCCATATTTCAAAATATTCCTACGAAACTCTGAAGAGTACGAATTTTAAAATATGTATATTACATTTGCAGTTAGCCATATATTATCAGCTTCACCATGGTTGTAGGATTTTTATTCCCTAAATGTTATGATGGGGACTTATTACTCCGGATTTTAAATGCCACGTCATATAGTATTGGCATATGTAAAAGAAGACCATAGAAACATAAGCATACACAAATACACACACACACACACCCACACACTCATATATATATATATATATATATATATATATATATATATATATATATATGTATATCTATATATATATATATATATATATATATTATGTATATATATATATATATATATATATATATACATACATACATACATACATACATACATATATATATATATATATATATATATATATATATATACATACATACATACATATATATATATATATATATATATATATATGTATATAAATACATATATATAGTATATATATATATATATATATTATATATATATATATATATATATATATATGTATATACATATATATATAGTATATATATACATATATATATATATATATATATATATACATACATATATATATATATATATATATATATATATATATATATATATATATATATATATACATATATATATATATATATTAGATTTTTACATTCAAGTGGCATCAAATCATAGTCTCTTCAAATGAACAGACCAGTGCTCGATCTCAGAATGAGATAGGAAATTTATTTCCATTTGAGCTCGATATTGTATCGATTTTGCCCCGATATTCTTTTAGGGATATTTTTACGGATATAGACTCAAAACCTTTCATGAGACCAAAGACAAATCACCTGAAGGTCAACATTCCTTAGAATTCTGGTAATAGACCAAAGACAAATCACCTGAAGGTCAACATTCCTTAGAATTCTAGTAATAGACCAAAGACAAATCACCTGAAGGTCAACATTCCTTAGAATTCTAGTAATAGACCAAAGACAAATCACTTTAAGGTCAACATTTCTTAGAATTCTAGTATTAGACCAAAGACAAATCACCTGAAGGTCAACATTTCTTAGAATTCTGGTATTAGACCAAAGACAAATCACCTGAAGGTCAACATTCCTTAGAATTCTGGTAATAGACCAAAGACAAATCACCTGAAGGTCAACATTTCTTAGAATTCTGGTATTAGACCAAAGACAAATCACCTGAAGGTCAACATTCCTTAGAATTCTAGTAATAGACCCAAAGACAAATCACTTGAAGGTCAACATTACTTAGAATTCTAGTAATAGACCAAAGACAAATCACTTTAAGGTCACATTCCTTAGAATTCTAGTAATAGACCAAAGACAAAATCACCTGAAGGTCAACATTCCTTAGAATTCTAGTAATAGACCAAAGACAAATCACTTGAAGGTCAACATTCCTTAGAATTCTAGTAATAGACCAAAGACAAATCACTTGAAGGTCAACATTCCTTAGAATTCTAGTAATAGACCAAAGACAAATCACTTGAAGGTCAACATTCCTTAGAATTCTAGTAATAGACCAAAGACAAATCACTTTAAGGTCACATTCCTTAGAATTCTAGTAATAGACCAAAGACAAATCACCTGAAGGTCAACATTTCTTAGAATTCTAGTATTAGACCAAAGACAAATCACTTGAAGGTCAACATTCCTTAGAATTCTGGTAATAGACCAAAGACAAATCATTTGAAGGTCAACATTCCTTAGAATTCTAGTAATAGACCAAAGACAAATCACTTGAAGGTCAACATTCCTTAGAATTCTAGTAATAGACCAAAGACAAATCGCTTTAAGGTCACATTCCTTAGAATTCTAGTAATAGACCAAAGACAAATCACCTGAAGGTCAACATTCCTTAGAATTCTGGTAATAGACCAAAAACAAATCACTTTAAGGTCAACATTCCTTAGAATTCTAGTAATAGACCAAAGACAAATCACTTGAAGGTCAACATTCCTTAGAATTCTAGTAATATACCAAAGACAAATCACTTGAAGGTCAACATTCCTTAGAATTCTAGAAATAGACCAAATACAAATCCCTTGAAGGTCAACATTCCTTAGAATTCTAGTAATAGACCAAAGACAAATCCCTTGAAGGTCAACATTCCTTAGAATTCTAGTAATAGACCAAAGGACAATTCACCTGAAGGTCAACATTCCTTAGAATTCTAGTAATAGACCAAAGACAAATCACTTAAAGGTCAACATTCCTTAGAATTCTAGTAATAGACCAAAGACAAATCACTTGAAGGTCAACATTCCCTTAGAATTCTAGAAATAGACCAAATACAAATCCCTTGAAGGTCAACATTCCTTAGAATTCTAGTAATAGACCAAAGACAAATCCCTTGAAGGTCAACATTCCTTAGAATTCTAGTAATAGACCAAAGACAATTCACCTGAAGGTCAACATTCCTTAGAATTCTAGTAATAGACCAAAGACAAATCACTTAAAGGTCAACATTCCTTAGAATTCTAGTATTAGACCAAAGACAAATCACTTGAAGGTCAACATTCCTTAGAATTCTGGTAATAGACCAAAGACAAATCATTTGAAGGTCAACATTCCTTAGAATTCTAGTAATAGACCAAAGACAATTCACCTGAAGGTCAACATTCCTTAGAATTCTAGTAATAGACCAAAGACAAGTCACTTAAAGGTCAACATTCCTTAGAATTCTAGTAATAGACCAAAGACAAATCACCTGAAGGTCAACATTCCTTAGAATTCTAGTAATATACCAAAGACAAATCACTTGAAGGTCAACATTCCTTAGAATTCTAGAAATAGACCAAATACACATCCCTTGAAAGGTCAACATTCCTTAGAATTCTAGTAATAGATCAAAGACAAATCACTTGAAGGTCAACATTCTTAGAATTCTAGTAATAGAAATGTTATGCAATGCACAAAAAAAGTTACGTAAGACTAGTGAATAATCCAAAATGAAAATTTCACAAGATGGATAACAAGAAATAGTAAAAAAAATATTGTTTTTGTTAACTATCGCCTAATAGTTATACAGAAGAAAAGGGAAACCCTCGTCTGTTTATGATGGATCAAAGTTTTTCTCTTCGTGTAAAATCCCAACAGAAGGCACCATAGCAACAATAAGGTCATAAGTCTTTATATCATGTGCTGCCCAATACGAAGCCAGTGAGAGTAAAGAACATTGTGTGTTTCAACGAAAATAATTTTGATGTGTTTACGTGATGTTTATCAAAAAAACACGTGTCCTTAAGGAATGGGAATTAGGAGTTTGTATGTAACATAACAATCGAAAAAGATTTGTTACGAATGTTATTGAGGAATAATGGAAGGGTTGTTACAATTGTGGAGATTGAATGACTCTATCAAAACTGATTTAGACTCTTTACAAGATGGCAAAAGGCTCTTCGTGACCTGACAGAATGGTGATTGATATGGTGGGAAAATAAATTTTGAAAAGAACTGCGTCACAAATATCGTTGCTTTTTGTTGACTTTATGGTTAAAAGGATAGTGGGAATATGAATAGGTCACAATAAGGTTTGAAGAACGATTTGCATAGAGGTAATACAAGATAATAGAAGGCGAGGAAAAATGCAATATAGTAGGGAAAAGGTGATGAATGAAATGAAAGTTAATATTAAAGTCACGTTTGGGTTTGAAACTGAAAATTCCATATTGATTGTGGGTATATGAATAGGTCACAATTAAGGTTTGAGTAACGAGATTATACAAGATAATAGAAGGCAAAGAAAAATGAAATATAGTACGGAAAAGGTGATGAATGAAATTAATGTTAATATCAAAATCACTTGTGGATTGAAAATGGCAATTCTATCTTAATTATTAATAAAAGAAAAAAAAAAGAATGAACAGATATTTAAGTTATCTGTGATGAACAAGATTGGATAGAAGCTAAAGAGAGACAGCAAACCTCTTTTAAAAGATATTTATAGATACACCTACGAAGTATTAAGTGTTATTTTGTAAACAAATATGTGTACTGATGAAAAAGTACATAATTCACAAATTTTACGATTGAAGAGGAAGGTTATCTACACATAAAACTAAATAGACTTCTTATAAGAGAGAGGTAAATAATGAGTGTTATGTTATAACAAAGAAGCGAGATGGATGCAACTAGCCTTTATTCAACAGATATCGAATTTATATGTAAGCAGTTCCGCGCAAAAATGACACAAAAATCCAAACCAACTAAAGTATGAAAAGGCATGTTTATCAGCGCGGAGGTGGTGGGGGGGAGGGGGAGAGCTAGATATGTACCAAAGAGGATAAATGGGATTTAACCCCCTTGATATGTACAAATAAGGAAATGCCGTTACATGGGATTCATACCATGTTAGAATTAAAAGCTCTCTCTCTCTCTCTCTCTCGCTCTTAATGGATATATATATGGATATATATATATACTGTATATATATATATATATATATATATATATATATATATATATATATATATATATATATATACATGTGTGTGTGCATGTGCGTGTGTGTGTATGAGTGCGTGTGAGTATTAACATCATCATCTTCTACTACGGCTATTGACTCTAAAGGACCTCGGTAAGATTTCGCCAGTCATTTCTATCTTGAGCTTTTAAGTCAATACTTCTCCATTTATCATGACCTACTTTACGTTTCATAGTCATCAGCCATGTAGATCTGGGTCTTCCAACTCCTCTAGTGCCTTGTGAAGCCCAATTAAACGTTTGCTTATCTAAACTCCCTTGGGGAGTGCGAAGAGAATGTCCAAACCATCTCCATCCACCTTTCACCAGAGTGTGCATATATATATATATATATATATATATATATATATATATATATATATATATATATATATATACATATATATATATATATATATATATATATATATATATATATATATATATATATATATATAGGTAGGTAATGGTTTTATTAGCGCATCTCATTACAAAATCCCCAAGTACTTATCTTTCCTCCTCACCTCCCCATTTATCTAAAACCCTCACATTGCTTTAAGTAACGCTACCTTACGGCACACCCACTACCAAAGCAATTCGAACGATGGCTAAGTGAACGCTTGCGTGAAATGAGAAGAAATTTTACTCGAGCTGCCTCGCTAATTTCACTTAATTACACCAACACTTGAAGAGGGAATCAAAGGGAAATAGTATACCAGGGCCCTCTCTCTCTCTTTAGTCATCACTCAAGCAACCCCCTCCCCAACCCCCGGCCTCCCCCCCACCCTCTTTCCATATTTTCGACACGCCTCTACCCTTATTGCTTGTCGTAGACCTGACCAAGAAGGTTTTTAAAGTTCCTTTGATCTATTTTTCATGGCTGAAGGTTAGAAAGAATCCAGCTGGACCTCAAAGAGAATATCTATTAAGCAGATATTAAATGATTATTTCCACCTCTCTCTCTCTCTCTCTTCTCTCCTCTCTCTCTCTCTCTCTCTCTCTCTCATAAGCAGATCTCAAATGATTACTTCCACCTCTCTCTCTCTCTCTCTCTCTCTCCTCTCTCTCTCTCTCTCTCTTATATGCATATCTCAAATGATTACTTCAACCTCTCTCTCTCTCTCTCTCTCTCTCTCTCTCTCTCTCTCTCTCTCATAAGCAGATTTCAAATGATTACTTCTCTCTCTCTCTCTCTCTCTCTCTCTCTCTCTCTCTCTCTCTCTCTCTCTCTCTCTCTCTCTCTCTCTCTCTCATAGGCAGATTTGAAATGATTACTTCTCTCTCTCTCTCTCTAT
>NC_090740.1:121362626-121367626 GCF_036898095.1 Palaemon carinicauda | reverse complement strand
AAATAATCCACCAATAATTCATCATCACCAAAAGAAATACATTTCAACACAATAAATCAAAATCATCATCATCAAATAATATGCATTTCAATGCAATAAATCAAAATCATCATCAACAAAATAATATGCACCTTAGTGCAATAAATCAAAATCATCTTCATCAAAAGAAAATCATCATCAATCATTTTTAAAATAATGCAATTGCATAAGTTTATCATCAATATATGTTTAGGAAAAACTTCCTGTTCCCTTCAAATAATTCAACACAATATTGAAACATTATTTTTCTTAATTCTTGATAATGGAATATTTAACCCTTAATTCACTGGGTACGTAAGGCAAAATTAATAATGTCTTCTGTGTTCAACTGTGCAATCAATTAGGAAATGCCTTCACCTTTAACTTCTATTCAATTCATATTTTCCATTACCTATGACCTCAAAATCTTGGTCTTATTGATGTAAACACAAAAATCATTTCTCCAATGCAATGCAACAAATGGCAGAAAATAAATGTTCAAACATACATAACATCAATCCAAATCAATCAAAATATTTCTGCAACAAAAAATATAATTATGTGTCATGCACATTATAACTCATCAAGAGTATTACTCATTTGTAATCAGTATCAATAAACATTTGTAAAACATCATTATGGTACCTTATTTACTCATCAATATCATCATGATAAATCATTGTTAATTAATAGCATCAAAAGAAATATTTCTCACCTTCTTCATAAAAATAATGAGTAAAACCAAAAACTCAAATATATCAATGTCTTAAATCATCAAACATCATAATCATTTCATAACAAAGAAACATATTCAATACATAACAAAATCATGTTTATAAATTTGAATCTTATTTGCACCTTGTCTGCGTATTATTTTTATCTCAAGAACTTCAATTCTCAACTATATATATTGCATTCAGAAGGGTATTCATAAAATACAAGTGACAGGAACTTACATTTCAATGTTAAAATTTTTCTTTAAAGAAATCAATTGCAGACTGTCTCAATTAAAACACCTTATTTATCCTTTCTTCAAGGATTTATCTACTACACAGGCATAAAAATCAATTCGTGTGTTTCCACACACACTCTTTTTAACTTCAAAATGAAAGGTTTAATTATTGTAATTCACCATATGTACTTAATTGCTCACTATTACCTGCATAATTATTATGGGCCTAAAATAACCCTTTGAGACATTCAACTTCAAAGTTCATTATTGGTGCACATCTTATCTTTTAATCACTTCAATCTTTCTTTCTTCATAATTATTTAAGTTAACTTAACCATCATCAAAACATAATAAAATTCATTGTATACATGCATGTTTATCATTGTTACTCGTGTTACACAAAAAAATATCAATCAATGCATCGCCTATAAAATGCAGTAATAATTCTTTTGCTCTAATGGCATCATTATTTATTCAAACTTGCAAACAAAACCAATACATTTGTAAACATTCAATCACCTATGGGTTCATATTTCACCTGTCTTCATTACCCATAACTTTATCAAAAACTTTCATCTTAGTTTGCAACTCAATATTCTCTGTGGTCCCTTAATTAATTGTTTGGAGACATTTATGATTTGGACCTTCTTTGTTGATTACGGAATACATATTCAAATTCTAGGATAACACACTTTACATAATTAAAAGATTTCACTCATTTGTTACCCTCAATATTTGTTTGAGTGCCCAGATATTTTTTATTTCATTTCCCAAGGAGTTTAGTAGTCTTTCTTAAATCTACCTAACAAAAAAAAATCTCTTTCCTATATACCGAGTTATTTCAAAGTAAATTCGTTCTCTTTAAGTAATTGTTATTAGTCTTCTATGTTGGTCTATATATAGTTCGCAGGACATCCTCAACCCCTTACTATTATTTTATTTGCCCCCCTTTCTCTATTTGAACTTGACTTATCATGGCTTATTTCACCCTTCTTACTACAAGAAAAATATTGCACAGTTTTCATTAATCTCTAGTAACTTCGGGAGCTTCGCCCAAGAGAATATCTATAGACACGAATGTCTAGTTATTTATCCTGGTCTCAAATTATTCTGTTACAGACTCATCAACCATTTCTTTGTTAAATCAAATTCTATGTAGACCAGTATGTTTTTATCATTTGTCAAGTTCTGGGAACAGAGTCCCTGGTAATCCATTGGTACCACCACTATGGGATTGAGAAAATGCAATCGTAATTTCTAAAGGATTCTTACCCTTATATGACCTTTATACTTCTTATATGTAGGCTTTAATTTTACAATCTCAAACATCTATCTTTGGTCAAAAATTAATTCATCATTAAATGCAGTCTTTGATTACTGGATGTCCTACTAACTTGAGCATGAGTTTTTGTTAGTATTTTGTTAGTATGTCTGGAATTTCTATTCATGAACAAGTATTTCTCCCTATTCCTTGTATGTATTCCTTTAAGCAATATGCAATCATGTTATATGATTCCTATTTTTGGGAGTAATTCATCTACATCATTTCTATTAACCTTTGGTTTCTCTTGTTCTTTTTTAATTCTTCTTATTTCTAGGTTTCCTACCTGACAACTGAAACAAAATATTGGTAGTTATATTTCCTTTTAACATCTTCCTGTCCTTTTAAATAATCCTTCTTTTATCATCATAAACCTACCAACAAAGTGATTTATCCTGGACAAACATCCAGTACTTTAAGGCTCCTAAGATTCCTTTTATTCTTTCATCCACAATAGTCCTTCTTGGACTGTAAAATCACAATCATTCTTATGAGCAATAAGCACATATACTCTATGCCCTAAACAAATTTTCAAACTTCTCTAGACCATTATTTGGATAATCTATCCTACTCGGTTATTATCATTTAACTTAAGACTACTCTCATGATTCAGTACCCTTCTTCGGGTTTTACCTTTTTAATGAGACATTTCTTTTTATATTTATGAGGCTTCACACATTATTTTTATAACTCCTGGTTAAGATATCGGGTTAAGGTAATGTAGGATCAAAATTCATTTCTCTTCATTATTTATAGCCTTCTATTTCATATGCACACTACATATTTTTAGGTTAACTTTATTTTAAGGCTTGGGTAATTTAGCAAATACTGCTTATCATCCCTAAGATCCTATCATTCCAAAAAAATCTTTTACATCTGTCAAATCTTAGTGGAGCAGGATTTCCACTTTAACCCTTATTTCTCTACATATCTTAAATCTATCTACTCTGTTTACTTACCCTATTCAAATCTAGGGATGGGTCACTCTTTAATCTGGCTCTTTATCCTGCTATTCTCCCTATTCTAGACTAGTTCTATTGTTCTTATGGCTCTATATTCTTACTAAACTTAGTAACATCATTCTATAGGCTTATTCTTTCTGTCTCCAAATTTAGATCATCATTCTGTCAATAGTTAGAGGAGCTGAGTGAGCCCGTCGACTTCACTCTAATTTCTAACATTCTTCGAAATGCTAATAGCCGTGAATGGCTTGTATTCTTTGACCATGGTACTGACAATATTTTACTCCTCAATAATCGAGCCAAACTTTATTTATTTATCGGGATAGACATGTCATTTATATTCTACTTATGATGATCTACTAGTCTAACTTCTATCCTCATTGGGTAATATATCTCGGGAGATTTATAAGGAGTCTTATTGATTCATTTTAACACTCACCGTGTTCGTTATGGGGCGTTGGCTGATAGGTAATATTTCATGATTCATACCGGTATTTAAAAAGTTTTAACAAGTTTTTGACAGTTTCGCTGGGCAGGTTCTGGCGCCGATGTTTCTATTCTTTTCTGCCTAACCTATCGCCTGCAATGGCTAATCTCTGCCTATTTCTTATCTATCCCTATTTCTATGCTCCTTATGGTAAATTTTTGCCCCTTTCTGATTACCTAACTGTAATCTCTACTCCTTTATTTTAGAAGTCATTCCCGCCATTCAGATGAGTTATTTTATCCGGAGTAGTATTAATTAATTAGTGTGCTTGTATTTTCCTTCATCTGAACTTCATTATTGTCTCTTTTGACAGACTCTGGCATCCTATTTTTAGTTAACCTATCTTCTTTATCTCTGCGGGTTATTTTTATTTAGGCATCATTATGACTTCTCTAGCTAAATTCTAGCTTTTTATATTTTCAGTACTGATCAGACTTTATTTATTTAATAGCATCATAGCTCATTTATTATTCATATGCCTATATCTTCATCTTAAATCTTTGTGCCTAACAACAACACATTTCTTTTAATTCTATAAGCCTATAGCTTCAATTGCCTATGACATTTATTTCTTGGAATTCCCTTTTTATTTAGGCTATTCTATTTTATTCACTGTATTTCTGTCGACATTCTATTTTATTTATATGGCGCCTGTCATATATTGACAAGGAGTATATCTATTCTTGGCTACTCTTCCTATTTCTCCTTATCTTTTTAATCTATTTCCATTTCCCTTTCTTAGTCTGGAGTCTGTTTCTCCTGTCAAATTCGTCTCCTACAAAGTGGCCAGTTTTGTAAAAGACTTATCTTTGACAAGTAGAATCATACCCTGACTATCTCATTTTTTTTTCTTTTCTTTATTTTAAGCCTGCACTTCTCACAAATAAAATTCATACTTCATCTTTGTATCGTTTTTGAACGATATCTTAAGGCTCTATTGGGAAATGTTACAAAAAAATGACATCTTTATTCATCATTTGGCACATTTTGGCATTTAATTCTCTACCTAACCTGACGGTTCATACCCCTTGATTTTTACTTGTTTGCATTTCATTTCTGCATATCATTTTATTTCCACCCTTAAAATTTGGAAGCAGGTATTTCTCAATATTCTATCACTGTATTGCATCCTAGTATATCAACTATATTTGCCAGAGTCTCTATAAGATAAATAGTCACTTGCAACGTGGATGTACCTCCGCTACATATGCCTATCTTTCCTATATAAAATTTTTCGTCTTCCTGACTTCCTTTCTATCC
>NC_090740.1:121327779-121349626 GCF_036898095.1 Palaemon carinicauda | reverse complement strand
CTTGCCGCCTCCACCGTCGGCGATAACCGCCTCCTACCTTGGTGACTCTCCCTACCCTTGCCGACAGCCCCCTGTGTGCCGGGGGACTGCCGACTGCCGCCGGCTCCTACCGGCGGCTCTCCTCCCTCCTAGCTTGTCGTCCGCTCGCCGGTCGGCCGCCGGAGTGCCGGCATCTATTGCCGGCAACCCGGTTCCGCTATACATTGTCCCAGTCACCAACCGGCATCCTCCGACTGCCGGAACCGCCGCTCCCCTGCCGGCGTGCCGCCGTTGTACCGGCGGACGCCACCCTGGTATACTCTTGACTTACATACTGTCTGTCTTGATGCCAGAAACTCTGTCGGAGCGACTCCGGCATGCCGGCGGCTTGCCGGAAACCCCCGGAGGCGTCAAGAATACTTGCACCCCCTTCTTCTAGCTATCATATGATACTGATAGCCCTATACCGCAAACAGATGGACTGTTTCCACTATTAAGATCAATACCTTGGTACTGTTCTGTTATGGATCATGCTGTCTCTTTGCACTCTTCTAATTCCAGCATGCTGCGTGCATCTTTGCACGGCTGGTTGCCGGAAGCAGTTACCTTAAAAGGAGGCCCTCTAGCCCCTAGTTTGGGACCGAATGATCTCGGTCCCAATCTTACCCTTGGTTTTCCACGGAATTCCATTGCCCTATGGAACTCTAAGGAATACTATCCGGTGCCTTCGGTCTCGGATTATCCAAGGACAAAGCTTACGGTAACCAGCCGGGCGAGATGCATGGAGTATGTTCTCTTTACTATTTCAATCTCTATGCATCACACCCTTCTTTAAGTTAAAATTAATAATTAATATTAACTTAGTTTAAGAGCCATTCTTATGACTCCCCCCATACTCATTTTCTCTTTCTTCCACAGGAGGAGCAGATGAAGTGTGACTTCGCCTTCTGCGCTGTGAAACGCCCGCAGTTTTACGGGCATACGGCTTGCAGGACTCACGCC
This sequence comes from Palaemon carinicauda, assembly GCF_036898095.1. Classification (NCBI taxonomy): domain Eukaryota; kingdom Metazoa; phylum Arthropoda; class Malacostraca; order Decapoda; family Palaemonidae; genus Palaemon; species Palaemon carinicauda. Next base: position 121,348,645 of record NC_090740.1, on the reverse strand, counting down.
CCTTGTGCTGACAAGAAAGGGGATCTGAAGTTTTGGAATCCACTGAACTGTACGGTATGCCAGGCTCACATGACTGACGCCTTCCATAACCCTCCCTCAGCGGAGGTCAGAGACATTTCTCGTGAAAAGCTACGCAAGTGGGTGCGTGGCTTCCAGAAAAATGCCACCGCCCTTACCTGGCCACAGAAGAATTGAGGTCCCTCCTGTTCCCTAAGGCCTCCCCTGATTCAGTGGTACCCAAAGACGTGATTCCCATTGTCCAACTTACAGTGGAACCTGATGTTGTCATGGCTCAGTCCATGCATGAGTGTCGCTTGGATTCCGGAGATGACGAGCAGATGTCGGATGTCTCGGAAGACACCGAGAAGACGCTTATGGCTCAAGGAGCCGAAGATGACGAAGACAAGGTGGAATACGCCGAGTCGGAGCAAGAGGTCGCTCCTCCGTCTATCCCCCCTCCTACTCCTACACCGACGGAAGTGTCTATTCCGTCTACCTCCTCGACCACGGATCCCTCTTCTTCCACTCAAGAGTTGATCCGACTGATTAGAGCCGTCATGGACGACAGGTTGAAGGAGAATCAGGAGTCCATCAGGTCCATGATAGGATCCAGAGAACCGAAGAGGATTTCGGTTAAGGATCTCCCCGCTTGCTCACATGCCCAACCCGTGGAGGTATGCTGAGCATATGGTGATCGCGACCGGCAGGATCTTTGTCAGCGATAAGATCGGCACGGTCCCCTTGGAAGACGTGGAGTTCTTCCCAAACTTTGAGGCCTACCCGGACTGTTACGTCCGTCTGCGCTCTGAACCTGCCTCGAAGGAAGAGACCGAACCGAAGGAAGAGATAGTGTTCGATCTCACAAAGGCCCAGGCTATGCTAGCCAACACATTCAAGAGTAGGGGCTTTACCTGCTCTAAGCTTCCGGCCCTGAGCAAGAAGCACCCTACTTATGTCGCACCTGAAAGTGCGATTCTTCCATTCCTGGAAAAGGCCTTAGCTGCGTGCCTTAAAGCTGCGGAAGAAGGGAAAGCCTGCCCTGCACTGGAGGAGTGCAGACCCTTCTCCATAGTAACTCCCCCTGACGCTCGAAACTGGAAGGATGTCCAGCATACTTTCGTCATGGGAAAGCTAGATCCTGACGTCGCCGGACGTCAGTTTAATGAAGACCTCCCTAAGCTCAACGATCACCTCCTTCGTCGGGAACAAGATACGAAGGAGAGGCTCGCAGCATCCTTATCTCATCAAGTCCAACTTGAAATCATGGCCTGTGACACCAGAGTACCAGACCACTACATGGTACTCTCCAAATCCCACCTGATGACCGTGATGAAGGACTTGTACCACTTCATAAAGGCTCGTAGAGCCTGTCGTGAATTCGTGTTTGCAGGTGCTACCGTGAAACACGAACCCCGGAGGCTGATTTCCTCCAACATCTGGGGTAAACACCTCTTTCCCTCCGACCTCGTGAAGGAAATCACCGACAGAGCCGCCACGGAGAATAGGAACCTTCTCCACAAGTGGGGCATGTCCAAGAAAAGGAAATCCTCTCAGGACGACGGACCTCAACCTAAGAGGAAATCCCAAAAACAGAAACCCCAGCAACGTCAACAAAGACGTCAGTTTCCGGGACCCGCTACCTCCCAAGTGGTTGCCCAACCACAACAGACCTTTCAATTGGTCCCCCAACCGGTGGTGTCACAGTCACCGGTCTTCACCCCTGCTTTCGAGCAACAGTCAACTACCTTTCGTCCCAAAGGTAGAGGCTCATACAAGGGTGCAAGCAAAGACGCCTCTCGCCGTCCCTCCAGAGGCAGAGGAGGAAAGGGAGCTAGCGGCCGAGGCAGCAAGCCCTCGGGACACCAGAAGCAATGAAGTGCTTCCGGTGGGAGGAAGACTCCGCCAATTCCAGGATCGTTGGACCTTCGATCCCTGGGCACACAGCATCGTCAAGAAGGGTCTAGGCTGGAGTTGGACTCAACCACCCCCAACCTTCCAGCAATTCTTCCAACAATCAACCCCCCTTCTGGAAGAATATGTCCTAGATCTCTTGAACAAGAAGGTGATAAGGAAGGTAAAGTCCACCAGGTTCCAAGGGAGACTGTTCTGTGTCCCCAAGAAAGACTCCGACAAACTCAGAGTCATTCTGGACTTATCCCCCCTCAACAAGTTCATAGCGAACGACAAGTTCAAGATGCTGACTCTTCAACAGATAAGGACCCTTCTGCCTCGAGGTTCCTACACGGTCTCCATAGACCTGGCGGATGCCTACTGGCACGTTCCAATGAACCATCACGCTTCCTCCTACCTAGGATTTCGACTCCAAAGGAAAAGCTACGCCTTCCGGGCCATGCCCTTCGGCCTCAATGTGGCCCCTCGGATCTTCACAAAGCTGGCGGACGCCATAGTACAACAGCTCCGCCTCCGAAACGTCCAGGTGATGGCCTACCTCGACGACTGGCTAGTCTGGGCTCCATCGCCCGAAGATTGTGTAAAATCTTGCAACAAAGTCACCCAGTACCTAGAACACCTGGGATTCAAGATCAACGAGAAGAAATCTCGCCTCTCTCCAGCTCAGAAGTTCCAGTGGTTGGGAATCCACTGGAACCTTCAGTCACACCACCTTTCCATCCCCCAGAAGAAAAGGAAGGAAATAGCAGGGTCTGTCAAGCGACTGCTGAAATCCAAACGCATTTCAAGACGCCAGCAGGAACGAGTTCTAGGCTCTCTGCAGTTCGCCTCAGTGACAAACCCAGTGCTTCGCGCACAGCTAAAGGATGCCGCGGGAGTCTGGAGACGTTCGGCATCCATCGCTCGAAGAGACCTCAAGAGACGGCTTCCAAACAGACTACGACTTCTTCTAAAGCCGTGGTCAGAAGCAAAGGCCCTGAAAAGGTCCATTCCTCTCCAACACCCTCCTCCATCACTCAACATCCACACGGACGCTTCGCTGGAGGGTTGGGGAGGTCACTCCCACCAAAAACAGGCTCAAGGCACCTGGTCTCCCCTGTTCAAGACGTTCCACATAAACATCTTGGAGGCCATGGCGGTCCTTCTAACCCTAAAGAAGCTATCCCCGCCACCCTCGATCCACATCCGTCTAACCCTAGACAACTCGGTGGTAGTTCGTTGTCTCAATCGCCAAGGCTCAAGATCGCCCCAGATAAATCAGGTGCTTCTCCCAATCTTCCGTCTGGCAGAGAAGAAGAAGTGGCACTTGTCTGCAGTTCACCTACAAGGATTCCGCAACGTGACAGCGGATGCTCTATCTCGGACAAACCCGATAGAGTCGGAATGGTCTCTAGACGCAAGATCGTTCTCCTTCATCTCTCACCAAGTCCCAGAACTTCAGATAGATCTCTTTGCAACGAGCGACAACAATCAACTTCCTCGGTATGTGGCCCCGTACGAGGACCCCAAAGCAGAAGCAGTGGATGCCATGTCACTGGATTGGAACAGATGGTCCAAGATCTACCTGTTCCCCCCCACCAACCTTCTGTTGAAAGTCCTCTCCAAACTGAGAACCTTCAAAGGGACAGCGGCCCTAGTGGCTCCCAAGTGGCCTCGGAGCAACTGGTACCCCCTGGTCCTGGAGCTGCAGCCCAAGCTGATCCCTCTCCCGGGCCCAGTTCTCTCTCAACATGTACAGAAGTCGACTGTCTTCGCTTCATCATCGAAAATCAAGGACCTTCATCTCATGATTTTCTCTCCCTAGCTGCAAAGAAGAGGTTTGGGATCTCGAAGAAAAGTCTGGACTTCCTAGAGGAATACAAGACCGAATCCACAAGACGGCAATATGAATCATCCTGGAGGAAATGGGTCTCCTTCGTCAAGACAAAAAAATCCTAAAGAAATCACGATTGATTTCTGCATGTCCTTCTTTATTCACCTTCATGGACAGGGATTAGCAGCCAATACGATATCAACCTGCAAATCGGCCTTGACCAGACCAATTCTATATGCTTTCCAAATTGATCTGTCCAGCGACATCTTCAACAAAATGCCGAAAGCATGTGCTCGCCTACGCCCAGCACCCCCACCGAAACCGATCTCCTGGTCACTAGACAAGGTGCTCCATTTCGCCTCCAACTTGGACAATGATTCCTGCCCTCTCAAGGATCTGACTCAGAAAGTTATATTTCTCTTTGCTCTCGCTTCAGGAGCTCGAGTCAGCGAAATAGTGGCTTTATCAAGAGAGGATGGACACATCCTGTTTACCGATACAGGTGAAGTTACCCTCTCCCCTGATCCGACGTTTCTCGCCAAAAATGAATTACCCACCAAAAGATGGGGCCCTTGGAGAATATGCCCCCTGAAGGAGGATGCCTCTCTATGTCCAGTAGAGAGCCTCAAGGTCTATCTTCGCAGAACTTCAAACTTTGGTGGAGGCCAACTCTTCAAAGGAGAAACATCGGGCAGCGACCTGTCACTGAAACAATTAAGAGCGAAAATCACCTACTTCATTCGCAGAGCGGATCCTAACAGTACACCCGCTGGTCATGATCCTAGAAAAGTGGCATCATCTCTGAATTTCTTTCAGAGCATGGACTTTGAAAGCCTTAAAAACTTCACGGGTTGGAAGTCCTCGCGAGTTTTCTTTAAACATTATGCGAAACAAGTGCACGAAGTCAAACATTTTGTGGTAGCCGCAGGTAGTGTTATGAAACCTGCACCTAACTCTGCGTAGAACAGTGAGTTACTTGGGACTCTAACTCTTCGGGTGCCTATGTTGACCCTCGAGCGATTCATAGTGATGTCGAAAACACTTAGTGCTTTTATAACTGTTCTTATCCCAGGTGAAATGTCATAGTTGTCACACAAGTGCCGCATGCCCTGAGCATGACGTGTTTTTTAATCAAAGACTTGCGTTCCTCGAGAACGAGTGCCTACTAATAAACTTGAAATTCCTTTTCAGATTCAAGAGCAAGTCTTTATTACTATGTACATTATAATTACTGTAAATGAACTTTACTTATTGCTGTAAATTATTTAATTTCTGCATTGTGAAATAAAATTTCTATTTTATTACCTGTGCGTCTCAATCAGCTCCTACTTACTATGAAATACATGCCTGTCATAGTTTTATTATTCCCCCTTTTCCTTATGGTTATGAAGAAATTAAGATGCTAACTCTTAATTTATATTCACTCTGATTATGTAAGGTTCCAACACGAATACTTACTTTTATTACCCGGGAGATGAACCATCACTCTCAAATACACAGTGCCCAACCACCACTGGTCTAATTTTCAGAATGTTCCTATACAAATACCAAACATTCGGCTTCATCTCCAAGTTCTTCAAGTTCTTCTATCAGGATGAATAGCCCTTCAATACCACTTTGACGTCGGCATGGCCCATGGGAACTTCACTGCCAAGGGGGGCAGGATGCTTCTTCCCTATGGTCCCTTATTAAAGATTGCTATGCTGCTTTGTCAATGCCTTGGCACTTACTATTAGGGGAAAATCTACCACGATACATTGATTCTCTGGTATTCTTCCATCAGGATGCCATGGCTTGAGCCCAAAAAACGGATTTTGAGCGAAGCGAAAAATCTATTTTTGGGTGAGATAGCCATGGCGTCCTGATGGACCCTCCCTGCTACTTCGTCCAGTTTTAGATCCCACCCTGTTCTACTGTATCATGGTGTTGGGCAAGCAACTGGCTTCAGGATGAAGACGGGCGTGACGTCATTTGAGCAATGGCGCCCGTTTGTTTACGTCTCGAGTATCAGTAGTAGCCACGAGTGAGATTGGCTGTGGAACGGCTCCCAGCTATTCTCTACTCTTACACACCGAAGCATTAACTCTGTTCGGGGTGAAGATAGCTATGTGGCGCGTTTAGACATGCGTCCCCTGTTGATATACGATGTCTTAAAGGGAAACCTTTGGGATACTCGCTCCAGAAGTTAGAATTCTGTGATAACCTGTGGTTAAATTCTCTGGGAATATCTTAGTAGTATTATACCCAAGGAAGCTACCAAAAAGGAACCTTCCATCAGGACGCCATGGCTATCTCACCCAAAAATAGATTTTTCGCTTCGCTCAAAATCCGTTATATATACATACATACATATATATATATATATATATATATATATATATATATATATATATATATATATATATATATATATATATATATATATACATATATATATATATATATATATATGTATATATATATATATATATATATATATATATATATATATATATATATATATATATATATATATATTTTATATATACACATATATTCAGATGTATAAATATATATATATATATATACACACACACACACACACACATATATATATATATATATATATATATATATATATATATATATATATATATATATATATATATATATATATATATATGAAGAGAGAGAGAGAGAGAGAGAGAGAGAGAGAGAGAGAGAGAGAGAGAGAGAGAGAGAGAGAGAGATGTCATGTAAAGGAAAATATTTCGTACTGAATAAGGTCATATGTGTATTTGATCAAGTATTTTGTGAGTTTTATTCGTTAGTTAAGCGATAGAGAGACATTGAAATAAAGAGAGAGAGAGAGAGACGAGAAAAATAAAATTAGAGTGAGGTGGTAGTTGAGAGGCACTGTTTGTGAAAAGTGCTGACATAAGCGATAAATTGGCCAAAACAACGCAATTGGAATGCGCGTCGGTTACCTTGCCGAGAAATCGGAAGTGACATATGTATGACGTTACCATTACGTCAGAAGAAGGGACCAATAGAACACAAGAAGAGTCACATGACGTGACGCAATTACAACGCCCTTGTTCTGGGATACTTAAGCAACAAGCGCATCGAGGAACCAGCTCTTCCCTACAAGTAACCGCGTTAAACGGTTGTCCCTTCTCCCTCTCCCCCGTCATGGGGGAGGCCTTACCCGTGGTGCACAGTTTGGCCGGCACTAACGAAACGTCAAGTTAACAACAAGATATTTACAAAGACGGACAACGAAGGGACCGAGTTCCCTAACTGCCAACAAATTACTTTCCAACCGGGAGGTAGAAGATGATCTTCGATGAAGGAGAAATTACCAAGAAGCGTGTCCATGAGAAGACACAGCTATGAAGAAGCGATCCCCAAACCGCATAAATAGAAGTCAAGTATTTCGCATACCGAATGCTGATGTGGTAGCAGAAGTCTACGGTTGCAGCCTCCAATCTTCAAGAATTTATAAACTTTCAGTCTGTATTTAAACCATGTAGAGGATTACTGTAAAGCTAATGTACATCAAAGTTCCAGAAGTAAAATTAAGGAACTATACGGCATTTTACCATCACCCACTTTCCTGAGGGTCTAGAATTAAATAATATTTTTGCACTGAAAGGATTGAAGAGATACATTTATTTAATTAAAATAATATTAAAGTGGTGCTTAATGAAAGAAAAAGAAAATGCCCAACAAAGCATCACAAATGGTGGCAGCTTAAATGGATAAAATGCCGTGATGATATTTTTCAGTGCATATATTAATGACTAAATTCTTCCAGATACCAGTTGAACACCTTTGCAGAATAAACATCAAGAAACTCAGAAAAATAGTGAGGACGTGAGACGAAGCAAGAATCTAAACACAAGAAACCATTACCTAAGCGAAGAAGATGAAAACAAAAGGACAAGAAAGAAGAAATGTGAGTAAAAGAATCTCTCTCTTAAATAAGTCTCTCAGTTTAAAAGTGAAAAAAAAAAAAAAAAAAAAAAAAAAAAAATTTGTCTCTCGTTTAAGAATAGGAATTTTTTTTTATTCGCTAGGGTTTCTTGAATGATGCATGAATTACTTTGTATTTTTCTTGTGTAAAATAAGATGTATTATGATTTTTTTAAAGTGATGGTAATGATGTTAGCCCAAAGAATATATAAAAGGGAAATGTGATTTAAAATTACGCAAGTAGGTGAAAAATACAAACGAGCAACGTCCCATAAAAAAAGTGAGTTTGAAGAATTAACAAACATTACTAACCCCGCTAATATGAATTCAGTAGGGAAATTAACACAGTTTTTGTGGAAATATAGGTAGGAATAACCAAGATAAAAGAAGGTTAGAGAAATATGCCGTGTGTAAGTGGTTAGCTGATATTGAAAGTAGAGTAGTTAGTCTGAGAATAAACAATGAGACAGCAGAATTAAACAGGCTATGTTAACCGTGTATACAAATGTAAGTGATGCTCACATAACCTTGAATGGTAAGTAATTTAAAAATGCAGCAAATCTGAGTGAGTTTCAAAAATAATGTAGGCAATTATGGCGATCAGCCAAAGAGACAGACAGGTTAACAAATCTACAAAAGTTCCTATAGGTAAAATATGAGGGTGGCTCGGTAAATGAATTTGCCACACAAATGGAGGTTCACGTAGCAACAGAAAAAGGAACAGGATTCCTTTGCTAACGGTAAGTTTATTGCTAATGATAATTCCTTATATATAGAAATAAATGAGGCATTAAAATATGTGAAAAATAGCATCCTAGATATGAGTTTTACAAAAAGAAAAGGGAAAATAGCAAAAGGATAGGAAATCAGGAAGAAAAATCCTAAGGGACTAATAGCCACAAAACCCTACCAGAGAAATTTTGAGTAATTTAAATAGATGCAGGGAAGTTCGAACAGCAGACTGGAACGAGGCGCAAAAATTACCCTAGAGTTAAATAGAAAAATGGGCAGAAATTTAGGTCAAAGACAGTTTAAAGAAATAAAGATGACACATTTAGGTCTAGGGAAAGATTACATAAAAAGGGGATAGAAATTAGGTAAAATAATGAAAAAGGGAAAACATACAGGGAGAAAGGCAGGCACAGAGATAAAGAACCCCATCATGAAATTAAACAAAGACACTTCTCAGAAAGCCCTCCGGCACAAAGAAAGTGAAATACAAATCCTCCAAATAGTGAAAGGAAAACAATTAAAAATAGTTAGCCGGATAGAAAGGAAGTCAGGAAGACGAAAAATTTTATATAGGAAAGATAGGCATATGTAGCGGAGGTACATCCACGTTGCAAGTGACTATTTTATCTTATAGAGACTCTGGCAAATATAGTTGATATACTAGGATGCAATACAATGGTAGAATATTAAGAAATACCTGCTTCCAAATTTTAAGGGTGAAAATAAAATGATATGCAGAAATGAAATGCAAACAAGTAAAAATCAAGGGGTATGAACCGTCAGGTTAGGTAGAGAATTAAATGCCAAAATGTGCCAAATGATGAATAAAGATGTAATTTTTTGTAACATTTCCCAATAGAGCCTTAAGATATCGTTCAAAAACGATACAATGATGAAGTAAGAATTTTGTTTGTGAGAAGTGCAGGCTTAAAATAAAGAAAAGAAAAAAATGAGATAGTCAGGGTATGATTCTACTTGTCAAAGACAAGTCTTTTACAAAACTGGCCACTTTGTAGGAGACGAATTTGACATGAGAAACAGACTCCAGACTAAGAAAGGGAAATGGAAATTGATTAAAAAGACAAGGAGAAATAAAGTTGAGAAATAGGAAGAGTAGCCAAGAATAGATATACTCCTTGTCAATATGTGACAGGCGCCATATAAATAAAATAGAATGTCGACAGAAATACCGTGAATAAAATAGAATAGCCTAAATAAAAAAAAGGGAATTCCAAGAAATAAATGTCATAGGCAATTGAAGCTATAGGCTTATAGAATTAAAAGAAATATGTTGTTGTTAGGCACAAAGATTTAAGATGAAGATATAGGCATATGAATAATAAATGAGCTATGATGCTATTAAATAAATAAAGTCTGATCAGTACTGAAAATATAAAAAGCTAGAATTTAGCTAGAGAAGTCATAATGATGCCTAAATAAAAATAACCCGCAGAGATAAAGAAGATAGGTTAACTAAAAATAGGATGCCAGAGTCTGTCAAAAGAGACAATAATGAAGTTCAGATGAAGGAAAATACAAGCACACTAATTAATTAATACTACTCCGGATAAAATAACTCATCTGAATGGCGGGTAATGACTTCTAAAATAAAGGAGTAGAGATTACAGTTAGGTAATCAGAAAGGGGCAAAAATTTACCATAAGGAGCATAGAAATAGGGATAGATGAGAAATAGGCAGAGATTAGCCATTGCAGGCGATAGGTTAGGCAGAAAAGAATAGAAACATCGGCGCCAGAACCTGCCCAGAGAAACTGTCCAAAACTTATTAAAACTTTTTAAATACCGGTATGAATCATGAAATATTACCTATCAGCCAACGCCCCATAACGAACACGGTGAGTGTTAAAATGAATCAATAAGACTCCTTATAAATCTCCCGAGATGTATTACCCTAAGAGGACAGAAGTTAGACTAGTTAGATCATCATAAGTAGAATAAAACTGACATGTCTATCCCGATAAATAAATAATGTTTGGCTCGATTATTGAGGAGTAAAATATTGTAAGTACCATGGTCAAAGAATACAAGCCATTCACGGCTATTAACATTTTGAAGAATGTTAGAAATTAGAGTGAAGTCGACGGGCTCACTCAGCTCCTCTAACTATTGACAGAATGATGATCTAGAATTTGGAGACAGAAAGAATAAGCCTATAGAATGATGTTACTAAGTTTAGTAAGAATATAGAGCCATAAGAATAATAGAACTAGTCTAGAATAGGGAGAATAGCAGGATAAAGAGCCAGATTAAAGAGTGACCCATCCCTAGATTTGAATAGGGTAAGTAAAAAGAATAAATAGATTTAAGATATGTAGAGAAATAAGGGTTAAAGTGGAAATCCTGCTCCACTAAGATTGACAGATGTAAAAGATTTTTTTTTGGAATGATAGGATCTTAGGGATAATAAGCAGTATTTGCTAAATTACCCAAGCCTTAAAATAAAGTTAACCTAAAAATATGTAGTGTGCAAATGAAATAGAAGGCTATAAATAATGAAGAGAAATGAATTTTGATCCTACATTACCTTAACCCGATCTCTTAACCAGGAGTTATAAAAATAATGTGTGAAGCCTCATAAATATAAAAAGAAATGTCTCATTAAAAAGGTAAAACCCGAAGAAGGGTACTGAATCATGAGAGTAGTCTTAAGTTAAATGATAATAACCGAGTAGGATAGATTATCCAAATAATGGTCTAGAGAAGTTTAAAAATTTGTTTAGGGCATAGAGTATATGTGCTTATTGCTCGTAAGAATGATTGTGATTTTGCAGTCCAAAAAGGACTATTGTGGATGAAAGAATAAAAGGAATCTTAGGAGCCTTAAAGTACTGGATGTTTGTCCAGGATAAATCACTTTGTTGGTAGGTTTATGATGATAAAAGAAGGATATTTAAAAGGACAGGAAGATGTTAAAAGGAAATATAACTACCAATATTTTGTTTCAGTTGTCAGGCAGGAGACCTAGAAATAGGAAGAATTAAAATAGAACAAGAGAAACCAAAGGTTAATAGGAATTATGTAGATGAATTACTCCCAAAAATAGGAATCATATAACAGGATGGCATATTGCTTAAAGGAATACATACAAAGAATAGGGAGAAATACTTGTTCATGAATAGAAATTCCTGACATACTAACAAAATACTAACAAAAACTCATGCTCAAGTTAGTAGGACATCCAGTAATCAAAGACTGCATTTAATGATGAAATAAATTTTTGACCTAAGATAGATGTTTGAGATCGTAAAATTAAAGCCTACATATAAGAAGTATAAAGGTCATATAAGGGTAAGAATCCTTTAGAAATTACGGTTGCATTTTCTCAATCCCATAGTGGTGGTACCAACGGACTACCAGGGACTCTGTTCCCAGAACTTGACAAATGATAAAAACATACTGGTCTACATAGAATTTGATTTAACAAAGAAATGGTTGATGAGTCTGTAACAGAATAATTTGAGACCAGGATAAATAACTAGACATTCGTGTCTATAGATATTCTCTTGGGCAATGCACCCGAATTTATTAGAGATTAATGAAAACTGTGCAATATTTTTCTTGTAATAAGAAGGGTGAAATAAGCCATGATAAGTCAAGTTAAAATAGAGAAAAAAAAAAGGGGGCAAATAAAATACTGTCAAGGGGTTGAGGATGTCCTGCGAACTATATATAGACCAACATAGAAGACTAATAACAATTACTTAAAGAGAACGATTTACTTTGAAATAACTCGGTATATGGGAAACAGATTTTTTGTTAGGTAGATTTAAGAAAGACTACTAAACTCCTTGGGAAATGAAATAAAAATATCTGGGCACTCATACAAATATTGAGGGTAACAAATGAGTGAAATCTCTTAATTATGTAAAGTGTGTTATCCTAGAATTTGAATATGTATTCCGTAATCAACAAAGAAGGTCCAAATCATAAATGTCTCCAAACAATTAATTAAGGGACCACAGAAAATATTGAGTTGCAAACTAAGATGAAAAGTTTTTGATAAAGTTATGGGTAGTGAAGACAGGTGAAATATGAACCCATAGGTGATTGCATATTTACAAATGTATTGATTTTGTTTGCAAGTTTGAATAAATAATGATGCCATTAGAGCAAAAGAATTATTACTGCATTTTATAGGCGATGCATTGATTGATGTTTTTTTGTAGTGTAACACGTGTAACAGTGATAAACATGCATGTATACAATGAATTTTATTATGTTTGATGATGATTAAGTTAACTTAAATAATTATGAATAAAGAAAGATTTAAGTGATTAAAAGATAAGATGTGCACCAATAATGAACTTTGAAGTTGAATGTCTCAAAGGGATATTTTAGACCCATAATAATTATGCAGGTAATAGTGAACAATTAAGTACATATGATGAATTACAATAATTAAGCCTTTCATTTTGAAGTTAAAAAAAGAAAAAAAAGAGTGTGTGTGGAAACACACGAATTGATTTTTATGCCTGTGTAGTAGATGAATCCTTGAAGAAAGGATAAATAAGGTGTTTTAATTGAGACAGTCTGCAATTGATTTCTTTAAAGAAAATTTTTAACATTGAAATGTAAGTTCCTGTCACTTGAATTTTGTGAATATCCTTCTGAATACAATATATATAGTTGAGAATTGAAGTTCTTGAGATAAAAATAATACGCAGACAAGGTGCAAATGAGGTTCAAATTTATAAACATGATTTTGTTATGTATTGAATATGTTTCTTTATTATGAAATGATTATGATGTTTGATGATTTAAGACATTGATATATTTGAGTTTTTGATTTTACTCATTATTTTTATGAAGAAGGTGAGAAATATTTCTTTTGATGCCATTAATTAACAATGATTTATCATGATGATATTGATGAGTAAATAAGGTACCATAATGATGTTTTACAAATGTTTATTGATACTGATTACAAATAAGTAATACTCTTGATGAGTTATAATGTGCATGACACATAATTATATTTTTTGTTGCAGAAATATTTTGATTGATTTGAATTGATGTTATGTATGTTTGAACATTTATTTTCTGCCATTTATTGCATTGCATTGAAGAAATTATTTTTGTGTTTACATCAATAAGACCAAGATTTGGAGGTCATAGATAATGGAAAATATGAATTGAATAGAAGTTAAAGGTGAAGGCATTTCCTAATTGATTGCACAGTTGAACACAGACATTATTAATTTTGCCTTACGTACCCAGTGAATTAAGGGTTAAATATTCCATTATCAAGAATTAAGAAAAATAATATGCTTCAATATTGTGTTGAATTATTTGAAGGGAAAAGGAAGTTTTTCCTAAAAATATATTGATGATAAACTTATGCAATTGCATTATTTTAAAAATGATTGATGATGATTTTCTTTTGATGAAGATGATTTTGATTTATTGCACTAAGGTGCATATTATTTTGTTGATGATGATTTTGATTATTTGTGTTGAAATGCATATTGTTTTGATGATGATGATTTTGATTTATTGCATTGAAATGCATATTATTTGATGATGATGATTTTGATTTATTGCATTGAAATGCATGTTATTTGGTGGTGATGATTTTGATTTATTGCATTGAAATGCATATTATTTGATGATGATGTTTTTGATTTATTGTGTTGAAATGTATTTCTTTTGGTGATGATGAATTATTGATGAATTATTTTTGGGTAAACCATGAAATGAGTTAATAAGATGTGAATTCCACAGGAATTCAGGTACGTGACCGAGTGGTGTCATGTAAAGGAAAATATTTCGTACTGAATAAGGTCATATGTGTATTTGATCAAGTATTTTGTGAGTTTTATTCGTTAGTTAAGCGATAGAGAGACATTGAAATAAAGAGAGAGAGAGAGAGACGAGAAAAATAAAATTAGAGTGAGGTGGTAGTTGAGAGGCACTGTTTGTGAAAAGTGCTGACATAAGCGATAAATTGGCCAAAACAACGCAATTGGAATGCGCGTCGGTTACCTTGCCGAGAAATCGGAAGTGACATATGTATGACGTTACCATTACGTCAGAAGAAGGGACCAATAGAACACAAGAAGAGTCACATGACGTGACGCAATTACAACGCCCTTGTTCTGGGATACTTAAGCAACAAGCGCATCGAGGAACCAGCTCTTCCCTACAAGTAACCGCGTTAAACGGTTGTCCCTTCTCCCTCTCCCCCGTCATGGGGGAGGCCTTACCCGTGGTGCACAGTTTGGCCGGCACTAACGAAACGTCAAGTTAACAACAAGATATTTACAAAGACGGACAACGAAGGGACCGAGTTCCCTAACTGCCAACAAATTACTTTCCAACCGGGAGGTAGAAGATGATCTTCGATGAAGGAGAAATTACCAAGAAGCGTGTCCATGAGAAGACACAGCTATGAAGAAGCGATCCCCAAACCGCATAAATAGAAGTCAAGTATTTCGCATACCGAATGCTGATGTGGTAGCAGAAGTCTACGGTTGCAGCCTCCAATCTTCAAGAATTTATAAACTTTCAGTCTGTATTTAAACCATGTAGAGGATTACTGTAAAGCTAATGTACATCAAAGTTCCAGAAGTAAAATTAAGGAACTATACGGCATTTTACCATCACCCACTTTCCTGAGGGTCTAGAATTAAATAATATTTTTGCACTGAAAGGATTGAAGAGATACATTTATTTAATTAAAATAATATTAAAGTGGTGCTTAATGAAAGAAAAAGAAAATGCCCAACAAAGCATCACAGAGAGCGAAAGTGTCATCGTACTACTGATGAGCCATTGGTGGTATTTCATGAAGCGTCCATTATTGTCCATGCGTCTTGTGCACGATTTAATCATGAATGACTGATTGTCATAGTAACTATTGTATTATTTTTCTAAAAAGAAAAACACAATAAACTGTATGTACTGTATATATACAGTACATATGTGTATGCAAATGTATGTTTTTCCATTAATCATCCAAAAGAAATGACTACACAGAAAGGAAAAGTAACATTCAACATTTAACATTTAACATTCAAGTTATGATCCCATCCGTAGTGACTAACTCCTCGAACATTAGCGGCTTCTTTCAACTCTGTGTCCCACAAAGAAAGCTTATCAACAACACATCAATCCGACTCACAAAATCTGAGCCACTATCTTTTTTACATCAAGCTATCTCACGCTACCTGAATATTGACGCCCTCAGTTAAAATTAACTGCTTCTAAATGGACAATTCCGTGTTAAAAAGTCTTAATAGCTATGGAATTTTAATACACCGTATCTTAAGGAAGAGGAACTATAGTGAAAAGTTTTGATCACATATATAGTTTATATAATAAAAAAAATATATATATTCATGTTGTTATGTTCCTACTATATTTTATATTTTAATTCATTAATTTTCATAGCCTATATAGTTTATTTATTTGCTTATTTCCTTTCTCAACTGGGTTATTTTCTCTGTTGGAGCCCTTGTGCTTATAGCATCCTGCTTTTCCAACTAGGGTTGTAGCTGAGCTTGTAAAAATGTTAGTAATTTGCTCCTCCTTTTAAAGGCCAACTTACATCTAATAATTCTCTTTATTATTGATAACTACTAGGATTGTAGTAGATAGAACAACGTGGATTACATTTCTCTAGAAATTTTGGATCTAAATAAGTAATCATGTTGATTTTTTTTTTTAAATGTGTATAGTACTTAGAGTTCTTTAAGCGGTCCATTGAAATATGGTAACAAATAATATTTGGATGGGTTTGAAACTAACTAAAGGAGAAAACAATCTAATTATATGACCAGAGTGATAGACAATACAGATGTACTGAATTTTTAGGTATAAGAACTGCAGCTTAACCAATAGCTAATCATTCTCTCTATTAATGAGTTTAATGATTGCTACTAGGATTGTAGTAGATAGAACAACGCGTGTATTACATTTCTCTAGGAATTTTTTATGATATGGTATACATATGTACTATAAGGTAAAAAAAAAAAATTCGGTTTAAGATTTGCTGTATCGTAATAGATAGAATTATCCCATCCTATAGGGGAGATTTCAACTCCATATTCTTCTCCCCGATGCTCTAAGGATAGGGAAATCAAAAGTATTTCTAAGTATGACTCTTCACAACCCAAAACAATTTACGTTATGCAGAATTAAAATAAAGATATGATAAAATTTGTGTTATGAAATTTAGACAGATGATAAATGTTATGAGAAGCTTTTATGTATGTATATATATATATATATATATATATATATATATATATATATATATATATATATATATATATATATATATATATATATATATATATATATATGTGTGTGTGTGTGTGTGTGTGTGTATACATATACATATATATGTATATAGATAGATATAAATATATATATATATATATATATATATATATATATATATATATATATATATATATATAAATATATATATAAATATATATATATATATATATATAAAGAGAGAGAGAGAGAGAGAGAGAGAGAGAGAGAGAGAGAGAGAGAGAGAGAGAGAGAGAGAGAGAGAGAGAGAGAGAGGTCTTCAGCATAAGTTTGTAAAAAAAAAAGTCTGCCTCGTCTTCAATTACACTTTATAGTTGCATATTGGAAAAAACTTTTTAAATATTTTCATGACGAAATATTTTTTTTTCTAAGTTTTTGAAAAGTTTTCCCCTTTCTGGTCTCGGATCTTGATTGATTGATTGATTAGGAGTTATCCGTCTCTGATCTTGAATGCTAAGAAGACCATTGTTAAGCCATATGAGAATTTACTTAATTCCTACAGTTTTTTTGGCGTTTTTATATCCAAAATCTACACCTCCATTTCTTGTAATACGAAGTTTGTAGTTAATTCTGACATTTGTTCTTATTTTTCAATACGACACAGCTTTCTAAAAGTTTCATTCCGTCAGTAATGAACTAGTGGAATGTTTTTCCTAATATAGAAGTTCAATCGGTAGAACTTCACAAATTTGAACTCGTTAATAGTTTTTTTTTTCTTTTAAGAAAGTTTACATAAGACTCACTTCATAGTTTAGCTCTTACTTATATATCAAGCATTATTATTTATCGTAATTTGTTGCATAGTTTAAAACTAATGATATATTCAAATTCGTTTATTTTTCGATTTCTCATTCGTAGTGATTTGCTTTCCCTATTAAGGCACATGGTATATAGATTTTTGTTTTCTAATAAGGCTCTGCAGCTTGGATTTTGATAAAAGTAATATTCATCATAATATAATAATTCGTTAGTTGACATCTTTATCGAAACTCATTACTACCTCAGCTGCATTTAATTTACAAGAGATATTCTCAAATTATTTCTTAGTATTCTTTTCATACTTACTAATTTCATTAGGTACTTCATATATTCACTTCAATGTAAGTAAACTTTAGTATTCATAATATTCTTTTTTTTTTTTTTATTCGTACATGATGGTAGCGAGTCTGGTCCCATCATCCTAGTAGAGGTGTTTATGGTGAAATATTCTTGTAATTTAGAACATTCTTCCAGTTTCCTGGAAGATATCCTTGAGGAGAGTTTAGGAGAAACCTTGTGTTGGAGGTAAGATCGAGAGGCAGGAGAATTGGATGGTGAGATAAGGTGAAGGATGATCTGGAGAAAAGAGTTTTGGCGGAAGAGGATACCTTTGATAGAAGACATTGAAGAGTATGCATCAGACAATCGACCACTCAATGTCCTGATAATGATGGGATACTTCATGATAGGAGGATCAGTGCAAAGGTTAAAGGAAAGTTTCATAAAAGCGTTGTTAGACCAGCCATGCTCTATGGAACAGAGACTAATAAAGCAATGGCAAAAAAAAAAAAAAATAGAAGTAGCCAAGATGAGAAAGCTGAGGTGGATGTGTAAATCACAAAAAAAATGTAGGATCCGGAATGAATGAATCAGGCGCACAGTCAAAATATTAGAGGTTTCAAAGAAAGATCAGAAAAGAAAACTGAAATGGTTTGGTCATGTCATGAGGAGGGAAGATGAAAACATATGTATAATGATTATGAACATCGGGGTGGAGGGCAGAAGAAGGAGGGGAAGGTCAAATTACTGGTGGAAAGATAAAGTATTGAATGACATGAAGGAAAAGGGTCTTAAAGAAGATGTACAGGACAGAAGAAGATGGAGAAGGCTGACTAGAAACAGCGACCCCATATAGAAATTGGAAAAGCTGAGGGGAAAGAAGAAGAACGAAAGATAGTTGAACGCTAATAGTTACTGGTAGTTCGTGGGTAGAAATGGTACCTCTGCTGCTAATGTTGTTTAGTCCGGACCTACTTAGAAGTGGGTCCTGCGTTTAGTCAAATTGGCAGGAGTTGCTGCGATATGGGAAGTTCCAGATACGTCATAGCGGCGGGCATCCCTGGCGATTCCAGGGCTCGGCGGTCTAAGAAATGTCCTAAAACTGCCAACCTGTGACTCAAACACTGCTCCGGAGGTCTGGGCAAAAACCATATAGGTTTATGAGAAGCTTTCCTCTGAGGTTACAATAACTAATAACGTTGAAGGAAATTTTCTAGAAAACAGAAAGGTGTATAAATGCTGGAAATTACGCCATAAACAGCAATACTAGTAATGAGAAGATGGAAACAGCTGCTCATGAAACGTTATCCGTAGGTCCAGTATTCTGTACTATGTGCAAGTAAAGAAAGATAATAAAATAAGAGTATCCTCATGTCCTTAAAAAATAAGGATAAATGTTGTATACTTGATTAGATAAGCACAAATAAACAGACTACCCTTAGAGAAAATATATAACAAATTTAATGCAGCTGAAGCAGAAAACTTTCATAACAATGATAGTAATATGGTGAGTTGATTATATGATAAAATCGCAAAATGAGGAAACCAGACCATTACTAAATTAAAATATAATCTCATGCGCCGTGGTTTTAAAAAGGAACGAATTATGACATAAAGAACGTAGGATAGGAAGGAAGAAAAGTGCTAGTGAAATACGTATTATGCATATTACAGCCTTCGAAATTGCAAAATAATTACATAATTATAATGCTCCCTTGCCCACATCAACACCTGAGTGACGAGTGACAAGAGAAAATGTAGGAAAATCCGATTATGATAATAAAATTGAACGATAAACTTTTTTTTTCTGAACATCTTCAGTAATCAAGTGAAATATAATACACTAGTACATTTTTTCAGTAAAGAAATATAGCAGTAAAATTTACTATTTTTCATTAACAAAGAGGTTAATTCTTGATACAGGTAATGTTCACGCATTATGTATCATTTTCATTTTCAGTCACCAATGGGACTGGAAATCTATATATGATATTAATCTTATATAACTCTGACTTCAGCAGACAAAAGTGCTTCAATTTTGATTTTGAGCCTAATCAAACTTATTGTTTCTCTAGACTTCTATCCATGTTTTCTTTTTTTTTCTTTCTTTTTTGTAGATTTTTTTTTTCACAGAACCTGATGATGAACAAATGTCCAAAACGTGGTTTATAAAGAAAATAAATGGAAGAAAAGAAAGATTTATTTAGGATCAAGCTTCTTCGCTCAACTACCCTTTCCTTCGTCTGTGCTGTAGAATAATTATAACATAATCATCATTGTTTTCTTCATAAATTTTAAGTCTCATTTAACGCGGAAAACCTAAGTAGGAACATACATATAGATCTTACGAGACAATGGCGATTATTATTATTATTATTATTATTATTATTATTATTATTATTATTATTATTATTATTATTGTTATTATTATTATTATTATTATTATTACTTCCTGGTTGGAAAAACAGGATGCTATAAGCCCAAGGGCTCCAACAGGGCAAATATCTTATGGAATTGTGATATATAGTGTAGGTCATATTGTTTGTGGAAAATATACTTTATACAACTTCATATATAATTTTGATATACAAAGGTAAACCATAGCTAACCCAAAGACCTTGTCTAACCTGAAACAGATGGAATAATATGGAAACATTTGTGATGGTTAATTAACTTGAAAATGTTAAGCAAGCTTTTGGTTATATTACGTTTGTTACGAGATAGACACCTCAGATATTACCATGCAGCACACACCCACACACACACACACACTTTTATATATATATATATATATATATATATATATATATATATATATATATATATATATATATATATACATATACATATATATATATATATATATATATATATATATATATATATATATATATGTATCATATATATATATATATATATATATATATATATATATGTATCATATATATATATATATATATATATATATATATATATATATATATACATAGATATATATAGATATATATATATATATATATATATATATATATATATATATATATATATATATATATATATATATACTGTATATGTATATATATATATTTATTTATTTATACATACTCATATTTATAT
>NC_090740.1:121313106-121317279 GCF_036898095.1 Palaemon carinicauda | reverse complement strand
CTAGTAATAGACCAAAGACAAATCACTTGAAGGTCAACATTCCTTAGAATTCTAGAAATAGACCAAATACAAATCCCTTGAAGGTCAACATTCCTTAGAATTCTAGTAATAGACCAAAGACAAATCCCTTGAAGGTCAACATTCCTTAGAATTCTAGTAATAGACCAAAGACAATTCACCTGAAGGTCAACATTCCTTAGAATTCTAGTAATAGACCAAAGACAAATCACTTAAAGGTCAACATTCCTTAGAATTCTAGTATTAGACCAAGACAAATCACTTGAAGGTCAACATTCCTTAGAATTCTGGTAATAGACCAAAGACAAATCATTTGAAGGTCAACATTCCTTAGAATTCTAGTAATAGACCAAAGACAATTCACCTGAAGGTCAACATTCCTTAGAATTCTAGTAATAGACCAAAGACAAGTCACTTAAAGGTCAACATTCCTTAGAATTCTAGTAATAGACCAAAGACAAATCACCTGAAGGTCAACATTCCTTAGAATTCTAGTAATATACCAAAGACAAATCACTTGAAGGTCAACATTCCTTAGAATTCTAGAAATAGACCAAATACACATCCCTTGAAGGTCAACATTCCTTAGAATTCTAGTAATAGATCAAAGACAAATCACTTGAAGGTCAACATTCCTTAGAATTCTAGTAATAGAAATGTTATGCAATGCACAAAAAAAGTTACGTAAGACTAGTGAATAATCCAAAATGAAAATTTCACAAGATGGATAACAAGAAATAGTAAAAAAAATATTGTTTTTGTTAACTATCGCCTAATAGTTATACAGAAGAAAAGGGAAACCCTCGTCTGTTTATGATGGATCAAAGTTTTTCTCTTCGTGTAAAATCCCAACAGAAGGCACCATAGCAACAATAAGGTCATAAGTCTTTATATCATGTGCTGCCCAATACGAAGCCAGTGAGAGTAAAGAACATTGTGTGTTTCAACGAAAATAATTTTGATGTGTTTACGTGATGTTTATCAAAAAACACGTGTCCTTAAGGAATGGGAATTAGGGAGTTTGTATGTAACATAACAATCGAAAAAGATTTGTTACGAATGTTATTGAGGAATAATGGAAGGGTTGTTACAATTGTGGAGATTGAATGACTCTATCAAAACTGATTTAGACTCTTTACAAGATGGCAAAAGGCTCTTCGTGACCTGACAGAATGGTGATTGATATGGTGGGAAAATAAATTTTGAAAAGAACTGCGTCACAAATATCGTTGCTTTTTGTTGACTTTATGGGTTAAAAGGATAGTGGGAATATGAATAGGTCACAATAAGGTTTGAAGAACGATTTGCATAGAGGTAATACAAGATAATAGAAGGCGAGGAAAAATGCAATATAGTAGGGAAAAGGTGATGAATGAAATGAAAGTTAATATTAAAGTCACGTTTGGGTTGAAACTGAAAATTCCATATTGATTGTGGGTATATGAATAGGTCACAATTAAGTTTGAGTAACGAGATTATACAAGATAATAGAAGGCAAAGAAAAATGAAATATAGTACGGAAAAGGTGATGAATGAAATTAATGTTAATATCAAAATCACTTGTGGATTGAAAATGGCAATTCTATCTTAATTATTAATAAAAGAAAAAAAAAAAGAATGAACAGATATTTAAGTTATCTGTGATGAACAAGATTGGATAGAAGCTAAAGAGAGACAGCAAACCTCTTTTAAAAGATATTTATAGATACACCTACGAAGTATTAAGTGTTATTTTGTAAACAAATATGTGTACTGATGAAAAAGTACATAATTCACAAATTTTACGATTGAAGAGGAAGGTTATCTACACATAAAACTAAATAGACTTCTTATAAGAGAGAGGTAAATAATGAGTGTTATGTTATAACAAAGAAGCGAGATGGATGCAACTAGCCTTTATTCAACAGATATCGAATTTATATGTAAGCAGTTCCGCGCAAAAATGACACAAAAATCCAAACCAACTAAAGTATGAAAAGGCATGTTTATCAGCGCGGAGGTGGTGGGGGGGAGGGGGAGAGCTAGATATGTACCAAAGAGGATAAATGGGATTTAACCCCCTTGATATGTACAAATAAGGAAATGCCGTTACATGGGATTCATACCATGTTAGAATTAAAAGCTCTCTCTCTCTCTCTCTCTCGCTCTTAATGGATATATATATGGATATATATATATACTGTATATATATATATATATATATATATATATATATATATATATATATATATATATATATATATACATGTGTGTGTGCATGTGCGTGTGTGTGTATGAGTGCGTGTGAGTATTAACATCATCATCTTCTACTACGGCTATTGACTCTAAAGGACCTCGTAAGATTTCGCCAGTCATTTCTATCTTGAGCTTTTAAGTCAATACTTCTCCATTTATCATGACCTACTTTACGTTTCATAGTCATCAGCCATGTAGATCTGGGTCTTCCAACTCCTCTAGTGCCTTGTGAAGCCCAATTAAACGTTTGCTTATCTAAACTCCCTTGGGGAGTGCGAAGAGAATGTCCAAACCATCTCCATCCACCTTTCACCAGAGTGTGCATATATATATATATATATATATATATATATATATATATATATATATATATATATATATATACATATATAATATATATATATATATATATATATATATATATAGTATATATATATATATATATATAGGTAGGTAATGGTTTTATTAGCGCATCTCATTACAAAATCCCCAAGTACTTATCTTTCCTCCTCACCTCCCCATTTATCTAAAACCCTCACATTGCTTTAAGTAACGCTACCTTACGGCACACCCACTACCAAAGCAATTCGAACGATGGCTAAGTGAACGCTTGCGTGAAATGAGAAGAAATTTTACTCGAGCTGCCTCGCTAATTTCACTTAATTACACCAACACTTGAAGAGGGAATCAAAGGGAAATAGTATACCAGGGCCTCTCTCTCTCTTTAGTCATCACTCAAGCAACCCCCTCCCCAACCCCCGGCCTCCCCCCCACCCTCTTTCCATATTTTCGACACGCCTCTACCCTTATTGCTTGTCGTAGACCTGACCAAGAAGGTTTTTAAAGTTCCTTTGATCTATTTTTCATGGCTGAAGGTTAGAAAGAATCCAGCTGGACCTCAAAGAGAATATCTATTAAGCAGATATTAAATGATTATTTCCACCTCTCTCTCTCTCTCTCTCTCTCTCTCTCTCTCTCTCTCTCTCTCTCTCATAAGCAGATCTCAAATGATTACTTCCACCTCTCTCTCTCTCTCTCTCTCTCTCTCTCTCTCTCTCTCTCTCTAATATGCATATCTCAAATGATTACTTCAACCTCTCTCTCTCTCTCTCTCTCTCTCTCTCTCTCTCTCTCTCTCTCATAAGCAGATTTCAAATGATTACTTCTCTCTCTCTCTCTCTCTCTCTCTCTCTCTCTCTCTCTCTCTCTCTCTCTCTCTCTCTCTCTCTCTCTCATAGGCAGATTTGAAATGATTACTTCTCTCTCTCTCTCTCTCTCTCTCTCTCTCTCTCTCTCTCTCTCTCTCTCTCTCTCTCATAAGCAGATTTCAAATGATTACTTCTCTCTCTCTCTCTCTCTCTCTCTCTCTCTCTCTCTCTCTCTCTCTCTCTCTCTCTCTCTCTCTCTCTCTCACAAACAGATTTCATATGATTACTTTCACCCCTCTCTCTCTCTCTCTCTCTCTCTCTCTCTCTCTCTCTCTCTCTCTCTCTCTCTCTCTCTAACAAACAGATTTCATATGATTACTTTCACTCCTCTCTCTTTCTCTCTCTCTAACAAACAGTTTTCATATGATTACTTTTCTCTCTCTCTCTCTCTCTCTCTCTCTCTCTCTCTCTCTCTCTCTCTCTCTCTCTCTCTCTAACAAACAGATCTCATATAATTACTTTCACCTCTGTCTCTCTCTCTCTCCCTCTCTCTCTCTCTCTCTCCCTCTCTCTCTCTCTCTCTCTCTCTCTCTCTCTCTCTCTCTCTAATAAGCAGATCTCAAATGATTACCTCTCTCTCTCTCTCTCTCTCTCTCTCTCTCTCTCTCTCTCTCTCTCTCTCTCTCTCTCTACCATTACATTCATCCGATTCTGTCTCTGAACTATATGTTCATTAGTTTGTAGTTTGTTGTAATAACCCATTTGCATTTCT